>NC_091354.1:10382887-10465387 GCF_038502225.1 Cherax quadricarinatus
GGGATGACAGGGAGATAGTGGTAGAAGGGAGGGACGACAAGTAGAAGGGAGGGACGACAGGTAGAAGGGAGGGACGACAGGTAGAAGGGAGGGACGACAGGTAGAAGGGAGGGACGACAGGTAGAAGGGAGGGACGACAGGTAGAAGGGATACACGACAGGGAACACTATCTACTCTCACCACCCAGATCTCCAGCAGAAGGAATTCTTTTTCACTGATGACAACAAATATTACTGAGAGGAAAATCCTTTCGCCAGAATGTTTCTCTCAGTTTGTTAGACTGATGTGAATCCTACATGGATTTGGGAAAATTAGGTTAATACAATTTAAAATGTGATATATCATCGTACCCTGCAAGAAGACTGACAATGATATTGCAGATCGAATGTTACTCATGCCTAGGACACATTTTCAACACTTTGTAAAATTGATGTGTAAAAACAAAAGTCTGAATGCCATTTACACATATTTAAATTCACAGAAATATGAATAACTGCAGAACGCTATATACAAATACACAATATTTGACTAAAATGTTTTAACTTTGAAGAGAAGACGTTTGTTAGAGTATACAATGTTTACCTTCCTGCTTAAGAATACACGCCACTGGTGAGCACAGTATCAAGTATATCACCTGAGGCACACATCACATAATTAAAATTTACAACGAATGCTTATTTATCGTAGATTAGCTTTAAGAAATAAGTATTTATATAATCTAGGTGTTACATGGCAGTGTATACGATACTGTATATAATATGATGTACTCTAAAGTCCTCATATAATATGATGTACTCTAAAGTCCTCAAGTACGACAGTGTATTGAGCAAACATTTTGAAGCGAGTGCAGACCTTGATACACCCATATGTATCAAGGTCTTACTAAATTGCTGTCAGAAATGACTAGATATGTCGCACTTTTTTGAAGTTATATAAGTAATCTCTACTGATGTTGTCACTCTTAATAAAACGCTTGATAGTTTCATTTAAAGGCTAACTGTTCACTTGTAATATCAGAGCTGTTTATCTGAAAGGACCAACTGGGTTTCTATAATGATGCCAGTAATATAAAGTAATCCTAGGTATCTAAATTGTATGATATACTATGTAGAAACTACTAATACTTATCATTATCATGACAAGCACCCCCGCCATCGCCACAGACAGTGGCACTAAGTACGTAGTCGTTTCACTGTATCTCAGTTGTACGTGAGTTCTGAGATACAGCAACTATTAAGTGCTTGAATGTGCGTTTGGAAGATTATCATCTACAGGTCTAGTAACGATGGGTTCTGTGAGTGGTTGGGTACTGTGAAACCATGTTTGAGGAAGATTATTCCGACAGTGTGTCATCTTAAGGAAACAGTCAATCTGAGCAAAGAATAATCAGCAGTTAACTTGGATCCAAACAGTTGCAGAAGGTTAGAAAGTATCATCATCTTCCATGAAGACCGAGATGCAGAAGATCTCGACTGTGTTGAACCTGGAAAATTTAAGGAAGACGCTAAGACATCTGAATAAGGAAATTCATCAATGGTCGAAGATACGGCGAGACGATTGCATCGCTTCATTAAGGAAACGTCATTAAGGTACGGCTACACCTAGATAGAATATCTGTCACCAGGACGCACAGTTATAGACAAAGATTAGCCTTCATATGCGCGTACGTGCATACATGATAGGTCTGACAAGTAGTTATATGAATTTAACTACAGCAAATGTAAAGTTATGAATATAGAGGTAATGACCGCATTAAACATTGTACAAGCTCGAGTAACAAAGGCTGCAAATCTCCATGAAAGAGGAGCACCTCGGGGTGAGCATAGCACCAAACATTTCACCTGAGTCACACAACTACATAACCGGTACAGGAAACGAGGCTAATAAATTTAAAGATAACTTTCAGGAACATCATCAAGGAGGGTTTTACAACCTTGTACACGGCATATGTCACGCCCATCTTGGAGTATGCAGCGCCAGTGTGGAACTCACATCTGGTTAAGCATGTAAATATGAAAAAGGGCAAAGGTTTAAAACGAAATTAGTCCCAGAGCTGAGGGGTACTAAGGAAAGTAAAAAGGAGCTAAACCTTACGACACTAGAGGACTGAAGAACCATAGGAGACATCATTATGACATACAAAATACTAAGAGATAGTCACAGGGTGGCCACTGAGATTCTGAGAGGCGGGTTTCAAGTACACGAGGGCACAGCTGGAAGTTAATAAGTACATATAAGTCACACACACACACACACACACACACACACACACACACACACACACACACACACACACACACACACAGACCAGCACGGATTCATGGAAGGCAAATCCTGTGTCACTAACCTTCTGGAGTTTTATGATAAAGTAACAGAAGTAAGACGAGAGAGAAGGCCTTCGACACAGTTCCTCACAAGGATTAGTGCAGAAGCTAGAGGATCAGGCACGTAAAACAGGAAGGGCACTGCAATAGATCAGAGAATACCTGACAGGGAGGCAACAACGAGTAATGGTACTTGATGAAGTATCATAGTAGGCATCTATGACGAGCGGCGTCCCACAGGGGCCGGTCCTAGGACCAGTGCTATTTTTTTAGTATATGTTAACATGCTGGAAGGGATAGACTCAGAAATGTCCCTGTTCGCAGATGATGTGAAGTTAATGAGGAGAATTAAATCGGATGAGGATCAGGCAGAACTTCAAAGAGACCTAGACAGGCTGAACACCTGGTCCAGCAACTGGCTTCTCGAATTTAACCCCGCCAAATGCAAAGTCATGAAGATCGGGGAAGGGCAAAGAAGACCGCAAACAGAGTATAGGCTAGGTGACCAAAGACTACAAACCTCAGTGGAGAAAGATCTTGGGGTGATTATAACATCGAGCACGTCTGCGGAATCACACATCAACTAGATAACTGCTGCAGCATATGGGTGCCTGGAAGACCTGAGAATAGCGTTCCGATACTTTAGTAAGGAATCGTTCAAGACACTGTAAACCATGCGCGTCAGGCCCATACTGGAGTATGCAGCATCAGTTTGAAATCCACACTGGGTCGAGCACGTCAAGAAATTAGAGAAAGGGCAAAGGTTTGCGACAAAGTTCCAGAGCTAAGGGGAATGTTCTATGAAGAAAGGTAAAGGAACATCGGCCTGAAGACACTGGAGGACAGGAGGGTTAGGGAAGACATAATAACGACATACAAAATATTGCGTGGAATAGACAAGATGGATAGAGACAGGATGTTCCAGAGAGGGGACACAGAAACAAGGGGTCATACTTAGAAGTTGAAGACTCAGATGAGTCAAAGGGACGTTAGGAAGTATTTCTTCAGTCATAGGGTAGTCGGGAAGTGGAATAGTCTAGCAAGTGATGTAGTCGTCACTCTATGTAGATGACTTCGCTATTGCTTGTGCAGGCGCTGACTGTCACCTCATTACAGTTTCTCTCCAGCATGCGGTCGACCGTGTTTCCAATTGGGCCACCACACATGGGTTTAAATTTTCCAATACCAAAACTCACCAAATTACTTTCACTAGACGCTCTGTCATCTCCGATCATCCTTTGTACCTCTATGGCTTCCGTATCCCTGAACGTGATAGTCAGGTTTCTAGGCCTTCTCTTTGACCGTAGGTTATCCGGGAAACCCCACATTACCTCTCTAAAGGCAACTTGTCACAGCCGGCTGAATCTTCTTAAAACCCTTGCTCATCTTTCATGAGGAGCTGATCGTCGAACTCTCCGCCTACATTCAGCCCTCATTTTATCAAAACTAGATTATGATGACCAGATATATTCAGTGGCCTCTCCTGCTGCTCTCTCTAGCCTTAACCCCATCCATCACCAAGGATTACGTTTATGCCTTGGTGCTTTTCGCTCTTCCTATGTTGAGAGCCTCTATGCAGAAGCGAATGTTCCATCCTTTTCTGATCACCGTGATGCCCATTGCCTTCGCTACTATGTGCGCTCTCACGATCTCCGCAATCCTTCCATTTATAGAATGTTCACTGATATTAGTAGGAATTCTTTATTTGTTCACTGCCCCTGTTTGCTCCATCAATACCCTCTTCGCCTACATTCGCTCTTGTCTTCCCTTCAGTTACCGCCCTTATATGTTCATGTAGCATCTCACTTTTCCCTACCCCCATGGGAAGTTCCAGCTGTTCGGGTCTGTTCTTTCTCGCTCCCTTGCTCGAAAGCCCAACTGCCTACGGTGGCTTCCCGCTCTCTTTTTCTTGACCACTTCCACTCATTCTCATGCCATCGCCGTGTACACAGATGGCTCTAAATCTTCTGACAGCATCGGATTTGCAGCATTGTTTCTGGACAGCGTCGTGCGAGGGCATTTACTATCTTCGGCTAGCATTTTTACTGCTGAATAGTATGCCATTCTTGCAGCACTTATTGTATCGCATCTATGCCTGTGTCATCATCTGTGGTTGTCTCAGACTCCCTTAGTGCTCTACAGGCTATGCGGAAATTTTATACACCTTACCCTCTAGTTCTCCGTATCCAACTTTGGCTACGCCGTATCTCTACCAAGCATAAAGATATTGTTTTTTGTTGGGTTCCTGGTACAGGGCAATGAACAGGCAGACACTGTTGCGCGGTCAGCAGTACATGACCTACCAATTTCATATAGAGGTGTTCCATTTCTGGACTATTTTGCTGTAATAGCTACCCACCTTCACACCCGTTGGCAACAACGTTGGTCTGCTCTGCTCAATGACAAACTTTGTTCTATTAAACCGAGTATAGGTTACTGGCCGTTGTCTTGTCACCAGTGTCGAGGTTGGAAGACTAATCTCTCCCGCCTTCGCATTGGCCATACTCGACTTACTCATGGATATCTCGTGGAGAGGCGCCCTGCTCCTCTCTGTGAGAATTGTCAGGTTCCATTATCGGTTAGCCGCATTCTGTTAGACTGCCCACTTTATTAACGAGCACGCAGAATTTACCTCCAACGTCGTCTTCGCTCCGCTGCTCTCTCTTTACCTTCCCTTCTCGCTGATGGACCCACCTTTCATCCAGACTCTCTCATTGACTTTTTGATAACTGACTTACTCCACAAACTCTGATGATACCTTCAGCCCTTTCTACCTCAATCTCTTGCTACCCTCTGCCCCTGCACTATCCTCTGCCCCGCTGTTTTCTGTAACCTACTAATCATCCCTCCCTCCTTCTGCCGCCCGATACCCTCGCTTCCTTCCCTACCCTGCAGCGTTGTATAGCCCTTATGGCTTAGCGCTTCTTTTTGATTATAATAATAATAAATCGGAAGCATGTCTTCAGACATACTTCAGAGTTGTCGGTAAGTGGAATTGTCTGGAAAGTGATGTAGTGGAGGCAGGATCCATACATAGCTTTAAGAAGAGGTATGATAAAGCTCAAGGAGCAGGAAGAGTGAACTAGTAGCGACCACTGAAGGGGCGGGGCCAGGAGCTGAATCGACCCCTGCAACCACAACTAGGTGAGTACGTACACACACACACCACACACACACCACACACACACCACACACACACACCACACACACCACACACACCACACACACCACACACACCACACACACCACACACACACCACACACACCACACACACCACACACACCACACACACCACACACACCACACACACCACACACACCACACACACCACACCACACACACCACACACACCACACACACCACACACACCACACACACCACACACACCACACACACCACACACACCACACACCACACACACCACACACACCACACACACCACACACACCACACACACCACACACCACACACACCACACACACACACACACACACCACACACACACACACACACACACACACCACACACCACACACACACCACACACACCACACACACCACACACACCACACACACCACACACACACACACACACACACACACACACACCACACACACCACACACACCACACACACCACACACACACACCACACACACACCACACACACCACACACACCACACACACACACACACACACACACACACCACACACACCCCACACACACACCACACACACCACACACACACACACACACACACACCACACACACACACCACACACACCACACACACACACACACACACACACACACACACACACACACACACACACCACACACACCACACACACCACACACACCACACACACACACCACACACACACACACACCACACATACCACACACACACACCACACACACACACCACACACACACCACACACACACACACACACACACCACACACACACCACACACACACACCACACACACACCACACACACACCACACACACCACACACACACCACACACACACACACACACACACCACACACACCACACACACAACACACACACAACACACACACAACACACACACACCACACACACACACACACCACACACACACACACCACACACACACCACACACACACACCACCCACACACACCACCCCCACACACCACCCACACACACCACCCTCACACACCACCCACACACCACACACACACCACACACACACACCACCCACACACACCACCCACACTCACACCACCCCCACACACCACCCACACTCACACCACCTCCACACACCACCCCCACACACCACCCACACACACACCACCCACACACACACCACCCCTACACACACCACCCACACACACACCACCCCCACACACACCACCCCCACACACCACCTACACACACACGCACACTCTTTTACTCTCTAGCTCGCTTTCGCCGTCTCTGGCTGCTATCACGCTCTTGCTCCCTAGCTCTTGCTCTCTAGCTCTTTCTCTCTCTTCCTCTCTAGCTCTTGGTCTCGTTCTCTCTCTCTCGCTAGCTCTCCTTCTATGAGCACAAGAGACAGGACTACAAACTCCAGAATAGTAACTGAGACAGATTCATCGCGTTCCAATCGCTTTACCGTCGTTGCTGACGTTCGCCTGAGGGAATCCGGAATCCGGGTTTATCGATGCTCGCTTGTTTGTTTACACCTCGCATCACGGGAAGTGCATCGCCCTGAGAATCACCCGCCACTCGTCCGCCCTCAGGTCGGAGGTACATTTAATTCTGTATTTGTCTGTCATAGTAAGGGCTGAGGGCTATTTAGATGTACGTTGGTATCGGCATGTTGTGTGTGTGTGTGTGTGTGTGTGTGTGTGTGTGTGTGTGTGTGTGTGTGTGTGTGTGTGTGGTGTACGTGAAAAAATAAAAACGTTGAGAATTAATGTGAGTGTGGATAAAATGTTCTTGAATATTTGTGAGCGAGTTATCTCTGAATTCATTTATTTTATCGCATTTGAGCAGGTAATGATGCAGGGTGTGACAATAGTCCATCCGGTGAAGTTAGCACTTGGTAATGTCCACCACAGCTGGTGATGCAACATTCCAGAAGTACTTGTAGTCCAGCAGGAGCTGGATGCATTGTATTCTTGCGGCTGCTCCTGCATAATAGAATGAAAGACTGACCGGTGTTAATCTCCCTCCTTGTCAAGTCAATGAAATTGAAGTGAAGTTCTAGTCTGTCATCTGCTCCTTCCTTGAAGGCATATATGCATTTTCTAGTTCATTATTTCTATCATGCATCTGAAGACCAAAGTGAGATGAATTCCACAGAAGGTAGACTCTGACTCCACTGTCTATAATCCTATATAACTGTGTCTGGCTGTTGTCACCATCGTGCCACAGTTGATACCGAGTTGAAAGAATTTATTTATGATAGAGAACCATTTACATGGAAGCATTTGAGTTCGAGGAAAATAACAAAAAAGTTCACTTTGAAGAGTAGAAGCCCGATTATTGATGCGCTCTCATTATTCTGTGAGAGCCATCACTCTGACAACAGTGGCACTACCATCACTGACAACAGGGGCACTACCATCACTTTGACAACAGTGGCACTACCATCACTGACAACAGGGGCACTACCATCACTCTGACAACAGTGGCACTACCATCACTCTGACAACAGTGGCACTACCATCACTCTGACAACAGTGGCACTACCATCACTCTGACAACAGTGGCACTACCATCACTCTGACAACAGTGGCACTACCATCACTGACAGTGGCACTACCATCACTGACAACAGTGGCACTACCATCACTCTGACAACAGTGGCACTACCATCACTGACAACAGTGGCACTACCATCACTCTGACAACAGTGGCACTACCATCACTGACAACAGTGGCACTACCATCACTGACAACAGTGGCACTACCATCACTCTGACAACAGTGGCACTACCATCACTGACAACAGTGGCACTACCATCACTGACAACAGTGGCACTACCATCACTGACAACAGTGGCACTACCATCACTGACAACAGTGGCACTACCATCACTCTGACAACAGTGGCACTACCATCACTCTGACAAGTGGCACTACCATCACTGACAACAGTGGCACTACCATCACTCTGACAACAGTGGCACTACCATCACTCTGACAACAGTGGCACTACCATCACTCTGACAACAGTGGCACTACCATCACTGACAACAGTGGCACTACCATCACTCTGACAACAGTGGCACTACCATCACTCTGACAACAGTGGCACTACCATCACTGACAACAATGGCACTACAATCACTCTGACAACAGTGGCACTACCATCACTCTGACAACAGGGACACTACCATCACTCTGACAACAGGGGCACTACCATCACTCTGACAGTGGCACTACCATCACTCTGAAAACAGTGGCACTACCATCACTGACAAGTGGCACTACCATCACTGACAACAGTGGCACTACCATCACTCTGACAACAGTGGCACTACCATCACTCTGACAACAGTGGCACTACCATCACTCTGACAACAGTGGCTCTACCATCACTCTGACAACAGTGGCACTACCACCACTGACAACAGTGGCACTACCATCACTCTGACAACAGGGGCACTACCTTCACTCTGACAACAGGGGCACTACCATCACTCTGACAACAGGGGCACTACCATCACTCTGACAAGTGGCACTACCATCACTCTGAAAACAGTGGCACTACCATCACTGACAACAGGGGCACTACCATCACTGACAACAGCGGCACTACCATCACTGACAACAGTGGCACTACCATCACTGACAACAGTGGCACTACCATCACTGACAACAGTGGCACTACCATCACTGACAACAGTGGCACTACCATCACTCTGACAACAGTGGCACTACCATCACTGACAACAGTGGCACTACCATCACTCTGACAACAGGGGCACTACCATCACTCTGACAACAGGGGCACTACCATCACTCTGACAACAGGGGCACTACCATCACTCTGACAACAGTGGCACTACCATCACTGACAACAGGGGCACTACCATCACTCAGACAACAGGGGCACTAAAATCACTGACAACAGGGCACTACCTTCACTCTGACAACAGGGGCACTACCTTCACTCTGACAACAGGGGCACTACCTTCACTCTGACAACAGGGGCACTACCTTCACTCTGACAACAGGGCACTACCATCAGTCTGACAACAGGGCACTACCATCACTCTGACAACAGGGCACTACCTTCACTGACAACAGGGCACTACCTTCACTCTGACAACAGGGGCACTACCTTCACTCTGACAACAGGGGCACTACCTTCACCCTGACAACAGGGGCACTACCTTCACGCTGACAACAGGGGCACTACCTTCACTCTGACAACAGGGGCACTACCTTCACTCTGACAACAGTGGCATTACCATCACTCTGACAACAGGACACTACCATCACTGACAACAGGGCACTACCTTCACTGACAACAGGGGCACTACCATCACTCTGACAACAGGGGCACTACCATCAGTCTGACAACAGGGGCACTACCATCACTCTGACAACAGGGCACTACCATCAGTCTGACAACAGGGCACTACCATCACTCTGACAACAGGGCACTACCTTCACTGACAACAGGGCACTACCTTCACTCTGACAACAGGGGCACTACCTTCACTCTGACAACAGGGGCACTACCTTCACTCTGACAACAGGGGCACTACCATCACTCTGACAACAGGGGCACTACCTTCACTCTGACAACAGGGGCACTACCATCACTCTGACAACAGGGGCACTACCATCACTCTGACAACAGGGGCACTACCTTCACTCTGACAACAGGGGCACTACCTTCACCCTGACAACAGGGGCACTACCTTCACCCTGACAACAGGGGCACTACCTTCACTCTGACAACAGGGGCACTACCTTCACTCTGACAACAGGGGCACTACCATCACTGACAACAGTGGCACTACCATCACTCTGACAACAGGGCACTACCATCACTGACAACAGGGCACTACCTTCACTGACAACAGGGGCACTACCATTACTCTGACAACAGTGGCACTACTTTCACTGACAACAGGGGCAGTACATTCACTCTGACAACAGGGGCAGTACCTTCACTCTGACAACTGGGGCACTACCATCACTCTGACAACAGGGGCACTACCTTCACTCTGACAACAGGGGCACTACCATCACTCTGACAACAGGGGCACTACCATCACTCTGACAACAGGAGCACTACCATCACTCTGACAACAGGGGCACTACTTTCACTCTGACAACTGGGGCACTACCTTCACTCTGACAACAGGGGCACTACCTTCACTCTGACAACAGGGGCACTACCTTCACTCTGACAACAGGGGCACTACCTTCACTCTGACAATAGGGGCACTACCTTCACTCTGACAACAGGGGCACTACCTTCACTCTGACAAGAGGGGCACTACCTTCACTCTGACAACAGGGGCACTACCTTCACTCTGACAACAGGGGCACTACCATCACTCTGACAACAGTGTCACTACCATCACTCTGACAACAGTGGCAATACCATCACTCTGACAACAGGGCACTACCATCACTGACAACAGGGCACTACCTTCACTGACAACAGGGGCACTACCATTACTCTGACAACAGTGGCACTACTTTCACTCTGACAACAGAGGCAGTACCTTCACTCTGACAACAGGGGCAGTACCTTCACTCTGACAACAGGGGCAGTACCATCACTCTGACAACAGGGGCAGTACCATCACTCTGACAACAGGGGCACTACCATCAGTCTGACAACAGGGCACTACTATCACTCTGACAACAGGGCACTACTATCACTCTGACAACAGGGCACTACCATCACTCTGACAACAGGGGCACTACCTTCATTCTGACAACAGGGGCACTACCTTCACTCTGACAACAGGGGCACTACCATCACTCTGACAACAGGGGCACTACCATCACTCTGACAACAGGGGCACTACCATCACTCTGACAACAGGGGCACTACTTTCACTCTGACAACAGGGGCACTACCTTCACTCTGACAACAGGGGTACTACCTTCACTCTGACAACAGGGGCACTACCTTCACTCTGACAACAGGGGCACTACCTTCACTCTGACAACAGTGGCACTACCTTCTCTGACAACAGGGGAACTACCATCACTGACAACAGGGGCACTACCATCACTGACAACAGGGGCACTACCATCACTCTGACAACAGGGGCACTACCATCACTGACAACAGGGGCACTGCCATCACTCTGACAACAGGGGCACTACCTTCACCCTGACAACAGGGGCACTACCATCACTGACAACAGGGGCACTACCATCACTGACAACAGGGGCACTACCATCACTCTGACAACAGAGGCACTACCATCACTCTGACAACAGGGGCACTACCTTCACCCTGACAACAGGGGCACTACCTTCACCCTGACAACAGGGGCACTACCATCACTGACAACAGGGGCACTACCATCACTGACAACAGGGGCACTACCATCACTCTGACAACAGGGGCACTACCATCACTCTGACAACAGGGGCACTACCATCACTCTGACAACAGGGGCACTACCTTCACTATGACAACAGGGGCAGTACCTTCTCTGACAACAGGGGAACTACCATCACTGACAACAGGGGCACTACCATCACTGACAACAGGGGCACTACCATCACTCTGACAACAGGGGCACTACCATCACTCTGACAACAGGGGCACTACCATCACTCTGACAACAGGGGCACTACCATCACTCTGACAACAGGGGCACTACCTTCACCCTGACAACAGGGGCACTACCATCACTGACAACAGGGGCACTACCATCACTGACAACAGGGGCACTACCATCACTCTGACAACAGGGGCACTACCATCACTCTGACAACAGGGGCACTACCATCACTCTGACAACAGGGGCACTACCTTCACCCTGCCAACAGGGGCACTACCATCACTGACAACAGGGGCACTACCATCACTGACAACAGGGGCACTACCATCACTCTGACAACAGGGGCACTACCATCACTCTGACAACAGGGCACTACCATCACTCTGACAACAGGGCACTACCATCAGTCTGACAACAGGGCACTACCATCACTCTGACAACAGGGGCACTACCATCACTCTGACAACAGGGGCACTACCATCACTCTGACAACAGGGCACTACCATCACTCTGACAACAGGGCACTACCATCACTCTGACAACAGGGCACTACCATCACTGACAACAGGGGCACTACCATCACAATGACAAAAGGGGCACTACCATCAGTCTGACAACAGGGCACTACCATCAGGCTGACAACAGGGCACTACCTTCACTCTGACAACAGGGCACTACCATCACTCTGACAACAGGGCACTACCATCACTCTGACAACAGGGCACTACCATCACTCTGACAACAGGGGCACTACCATCACTCTGACAACAGGGGCACTACCATCACTGACAACAGGGGCACTAACATCACTGACAACAGGGGCACTAACATCACTGACAACAGGGGCACTACCTTCACCCTGACAACAAAGGCACTACCATCACTGACAACATGGCACTACCATCACTGACAACATGGCACTACCATCACACTGACAACAGGGCACTACCATCACACTGACAACAGGGCACTACCATCAGACCAGTGGGTTGGTGAACAAAACATTTATGGAAGAGAATGGTGTGTGACTAAGGCATCAGTATATCTTAAGTCATCATTGTTTCCTTCAAGGCGAAGTTTGGGTTATGATTTATGGAATTTGTTTTTGGGGAAGATTGAGGAATAATGGTTTAGCACGAGATAATCTACCATGGAGCAGGGAAGTGTCACTGTTGTCCTACCTGATATAGACCATGTAGCTGATGTATTTTGACGTCAGTTCCAGTTTTTATGATGCATTTCTAGGAGTGCTCACCAGCGCTAAAAAAAAAATAACCTTTAAGGTTTTAGATGGGTTTGCCTGAGCATATTAACAGCAATAAGGATATTTCTTTCAGTAACACGATGTCTGATGCTTGGAATATCAAGTTCTTTCCGCATGTTTAGAATTTTGGTGGTACGTGGACATCCTAGAATTGACACTCATCACATTTTTCTGCAATATTTCCAATCCTCCAAGCTTCCAGTTTGACACAGACTTAAGTAATGGTGCAGCTTATTCAACCAGTGATTTAATGTAAGAAAAATACATAATTTTCACAATTTTAACATTAGCTCTATACGTAGAATGAAAACCTGCTACAACTCTTAGGTGCTCTCAGCTTTCTTTGTATTAGAGGCAAAGTCTTGTTAGAACAAGTTCAAAGTAGAGGGACCTTAAACCCGAGATACTTCTGTCAGATTATATATTCCTGCCGACACACATCATACAAATGGATTCTGCAGACTGCACCTATGTCGGGAAGGACGCTTACCTGAAATCCACCTGGAGGGTGTTCCGGGGGTCAGTGCCCCCGCGGCTCAGTTCATGGCTAAGCCTGGCGGTGAATCAGGGCCTGATCAACCAGGCTGTTACTGCCGGACGCCCAAATCCAACTTACGAACCACAGCTTGGCTAGTCAGGTACTGACTTTAAGTATCTGTCCAGCTTCTCCTTAAAGACAGCCAGGGGTCTATTGGTAATGCCCCTTATATATGCTGGGAGGCAGTTGCACAGTCTTGGGCCCCTGACACTTACTGTGTTATCTCTTAGTGTACTCACCGCACCCATGCTTTTAATTGAGGGATATTGCACCACCTGCCGAGTCCGTTGCTTTCATAAGGAGTGATTGCCGTGTGCAGATTTCAGACTCCCTCGAGGATTTTCCATGTGTAAATTATGATGTATATTTCTCGCTTGCGTTCCAAGGAGTACAGTCCAAGGGATTTCAAACGGTCCCAGTAATTGAGGTGCTTGACTGTACTTATACCTGCAGTGGAAGTTCTCTATATATTCTCCAGAACTGCAATTTCGCCTGTCATGAGAGGGGTCGTAAGTATACAGCAGTATTCCAGTTTAGAATCATCATTAGTTTGGTATCCCTTGTTTTGAAGGTTCTGATATTCCATTCTATAATTTTCCCAGCAGATATGACAGTGACATTATTGATATCTTTCAAAATGAGATCCTCTGACATTATCGCTCCCAAGTCTTTCACATTAGTTTCCCGCTTGATTGTGTGGTTAGAATTTTTATATTCCGATCTAATTTTATTTCCTAAAGTTTTCCATAGCGGTGTAATTAAAATTTGTCCTCACTGAACTTCATATTGTTTTTTTGTAGATTTATAGTGCCCTCAGTGGATGACATGCTTGTGTAAATTCTAGTATCGTAAACAAAGGTAGACAGTGCTATTATGGTTTACATCTGTGTGTCTCTATATGAGGATGGGAACGGAACGGAGCTTTTCGCTGTCCTTAACTTTTACTATTACTCTTTGTGTACTTTTGGTGAGAAAGTTAAAATTCCATCTCACTTTTCTCGTTATTAATTTATCACGCATTTTGTGTTGGGGAGTCCGGTTTGTGTGAATCATTATATCACAAAGTAAAGCTAATCACATAACTGAGCTGGCTAAGTATAGTATTTCATAAAGCATTACTAATTATGAATAGTATTTTAAATGGTGAGACTTTGGACATTTTCGTGTGAGAAATTCAGTCTTGTACATTTAGAGTATGTCTTGGATCACACAAGATTTTATGTTGGACGGGTAGCCTTTAATCTAGCGGAGAAGCCTTCCTTGTACAACTGTGCTGACAAGTTCACTAATTAACTGCCGCTTGACTATATTAAAGGCAGATTTACGGTCAAGAAGGGTAGCACTGGAGTTTGTGTGTGTGTGTGTGCAAGGTGAGAAAGGCGGCTATGTAATGATACATGTTTCTTCCATGCATAAAACCATACAGCCGAGGAGACGTAAATTGTGATTGTACACACGAGACTTTAAAATCCTCTCAAATAATTTACACAAGTAGCTAATAAGAGATTTTGGGCCAAATGCATTTTGTTTGAGTTTTGGAATTAAATATATAATTATTCTTCCAGGATTTAGGGAGCTCCCCAGTTACACAGCTCATACTGTATAGTTCAAATACAGAATTTCCTGGGACTTGACAGAGCAATTTGAGTGTAATGTAAATAATACCATCCTTGACAAGCGACTTTGATTTGCCATTAGTTGATGCAACATCGAGCTCAAACTTCGTGAAAAGAATGTTGTAGTCGTCTTCCTTTTTGAGCATAAAGCAAATAAATTTCTGGCATTATGTTTGGCCTCTAATTCCGTCTGTAGTAATGGGTATATTGTCACAACTAGAAGGGCGGCTACATCCTGTGTGTAGAGGATGAGGGTGAGCGATCTGACCAATCTTGTTACCGTTGATTGTATTTATGTACAACCATGTGGGGCTAAGTGGCGTGTAGGCCTTGAGACCATTAACAAATGTTTTCCGGTCTGTTTGCCGAAGATCCTCTATCATATGTTTCCTGGCAGCAGCGAGGCAGTTTGAAAGAGATTCAACATTTCAGGGGTGCTATTTTTTTCTATATGCTAGGCCTAATTTTCGAGCAGCACGTTTCAGTACTCAGTTTTAGATAAATGTAGTAGCATATGAAGCTTGAAGTACATGGTGGTCTGAATAGTTATCCAGGCAGTTCTAAATATCAGAGTATTGTTTACAAGGTCATTTTTAAAGTTATCGACAGAGGAATATTTTAAGGAATTGTACCAGTTTCTAATACGAGCAACAAATAACAAAAAAAGGCACAATACCGTGACTGGAACGATATACAAATAACCCGCACATAGAAGAGAGGAGCTTACGACGACGTTTCGGTCCGACTTGGACCATTTACAAAGTCACACTAACGAGAAGTTTTCCCGTCTTGGCTACCCTTCCCATTTCATAGACTCTGCCTTCTCACGTGCTAAACGTAATTTCTTCTCTCCCAAACTATCTACTTCTGGGAACTCTTCTATCCTCTGCCTTCCCTACATTTCCGGTCTTTCTAATCTCAACAATTCTCTCCTTTTCTTAGACATCAAGCTTACTTTCCGCCAGACTAACACTCTTCGCACTAATCTCGTTCATACCTCTCTTCCCTCTACTGATGTTCCTGGTGTCTACTCTATTTCTTGCTCCTCTTGTCCTCTTCAATACTTTGGAGAAACTGGCCGATCTCTTTCTGACAGACTTAGGGAGCACAAAAATAGTGTTAGGCTTGCCGACACTAACAATGCTCTTTTCTGTCACGTCAGAGATCACAGCCATCCTATTGACTGGTCTTCTGCTAAAACTGTCTTCCCTACTTCCAACTTTAACAGTCGCCGTCTGGTTGAATCCTCCCTAATACACAACTTTCCTTGTGTGAATCTTAGTCCTGGCTTCGTCTCTGCAGATGCCTTCCTCTCCCACTACATTGTAAAATGCTCCAAACTTCAGAACACCCGTGACTTAACCTGATTCCTCCTTTTTCTTCTTCTCCCTCTTCCCCTTTCCTCTTTCCTTTTTCTCTTCTGGGTTGTCTTTCCTCTGCCTTGTGTTTCTGTTTCTTCATTATTTATTTTATATTCCCCCCCCCGACCTCTGTGTTCTCGCTCTCCCTCTGTGGGCACCTAGCTCCCTTGCAGTGCTCCCCTTTCTTAGTATTTGACTGGCTGCTCCTCCTTAGTTTCTTCCACCTCCGCTGCTGCTGCTGCTGCTGCTGCTGCTGCTGCTGCTGCTGCTGCTGCTGCTGCTGCTGCTGCTGCTGCTGCTGCTGCTGCTGCTGCTGCTGCTGCTGCTGCTGCTGCTGCTGCTGCTGCTGCTGCTGCTGCTGCTGCTGCTGCTGCTGCTGCTGCTGCTGCTGCTGCTGCTGCTGCTGCTGCTGCTGCTGCTGCTGCTGCTGCTGCTGCTGCTGCTGCTGCTGCTGCTGCTGCTGCTGCTGCTGCTGCTGCTGCTGCTGCTGCTGCTGCTGCTGCTGCTGCTGCTGCTGCTGCTGCTGCTGCTGCTGCTGCTGCTGCTGCTGCTGCTGCTGCTGCTGCTGCTGCTGCTGCTACTGCTACTACTACTACTACTACTACTACTACTACTACTACTACTACTACCTCTTCCTGCCTATGCATACCCGTCCTGCTCTACTTCTCTTTAGTGTGACTGTAAATGGTCCGAGTCGGACCGAAAAGTCGTCGTAAGCTCGTCTCTTCTATGTGCGGGTTATTTGTATATGAGCAGCAAAGTTGTCCTGCTGAAAAAGAACAAAAAGGCACAATACCGTGACCGGAACGATACACATTTAACCCGCAAACAGGAGAAAGAAGCTTACGACGACGTTTCGATCCGATTTGGACTATTTACAAAGTCACAGTGCGACTTTTTCCCTGTGACTATTTACAAAGCTCACAGTGTGACTTTGTAAATGGTCCAATTCGGACCGAAACATTGTCGTAAGCTTCTCTTCTATGTGCGGGTTATTTGTGTATTGCCACACTGGTCAGGGGAACATTAAAGCGTTTCCGCCTGAATATCCCACCAGGAAAGATAGTATTATCAGTACCGGTAGTGGTTAGTCTTGGGAAATTATCAAATACATCTACAGTGGAAGACTCACAGCTGGCGAAGGTAATGTTGACATCAAGACACAGATCAAGGATGCCTCCATAGACATGTGTGCGTTGAACGTCACCTATGATTTGCACATCATGACAGTGACAAAAGTTGTATACAATTACGATTATTAAAACGAGTTTCCAATATTTTTTGTTTCTAGTATTGTAATGTCCAACAGTGACAGTAAACTGCGACCGAGAACGAGGTGGTAGGTTCTTATAGTTAATTATAATTCAAGTTATCTGCAAGAACATATAAATCAGATATGCTGAAAAGAATTCCCTTCATAAATATCAACACCATTGTTTTGAAGACTCTGCCACCAGTCATACGCAACGGAGGTGCACTTGAGAAATACATGGAGAAGGGGAATTTAGATGAATTAAAGTCTGTTCTCTGTTTACCAAATTCTTTCATTATGGTGGGTGACTGTTATCCTGGGACTTCTGTAATGGAACAGTCCACGTTCTTGTCTTAAGTAACTTCTTTGTGCTTACTGCGTCGCAGATACAGGGATTACTGTGACCTGTATATATGTAAGAAAACTCTACTGTAGTTGTCACTTATTTTCTGACCATTGTCTTTTAGATGTCCTGACCTTTTAAACACAGATTTATGTAACCTGATGGTTACTATTTCACTGGTTTGGTCAGCTGAGAGGGCGAAACTTTCGACCTAATTCCATGGAAGATGTTACGTCAGTGTTATGTTGAAATCATGGGAATGTGTTGGAAACATGGTTAATGTAGGGAATCTTATTTATGTAAGGTAATTGTTACTGTAGCGAAAATTATTGCGTGGGGAGAGTTGTTAGTTTGAAGAATACTAACAGTAAGGTAAACCCTACAATAAAACCTATTTGAACTTCTTAGCATGGATTTAAATAAAACATCTTTTCTCACTAGAACAAGACAAAAGCAAAAGTTGATAACTTACTGTTGTTTGTTTTAGATTGTTGAAATTGGCGAAAGGTGACGCGGTAACAGTCTTATTGTTATTAACGCAAACAATTCTAGTTTCTCCCATTGTTTTGCTGTATGATAGTATGTAAACTAGTTTCTCATTATACCTGATATCTCACGAAATCGTAATGACACGATTGCAAACAAACCATACCAGAGTTTTGAGACTCTCTGATCGCGAGTTCTATCCCCGCCCGTGGTATGGTTTGTACTAGACGTGTTTTAAGGTGTTTTAGTCCTCGTATGTGGAGAGATACTTAGCCCGACACAGACCAAGATGGAATATTCAGTGTAAATTAGTACAGCTAATTGTTCTCCCTTATTTCTTTTGATTGACGTTGTCCTCTAACACTGTCGAGGAGTAACTTAAAACTGATTCATGGTGCTATTATCTTGGATTATCTTGGATTATCTTGGATTATCCTGGGTTATCCTGGATTATCCTGCGTTATCTTGGGTTATCCTGGGTTTTCCTGAATTGGGTTATCTTGGGTTATCTAGGGTTGTCTTGGGTTATCCTGGGTTATATTAGGTTATCTTGGGTTATCCTGGCTTATCATGGGTTACCCTGAGTTGGGTTATCCTGGGTTATCTTGTTATCTTGGGTTATTCTGGGTTAACTTGGGTTATCCTGGGTTATATTGGGTTATCTTAGGTTATCCTGGGTTATCCTGGGTTATCCTGGGTTATCTTGGGTTATCCTGGGTTATCTTGGGTTATCCTGGCTTATCATGGGTTACCCTGAGTTGGGTTATCTTGTTATCTTGGGTTATCCTGGGTTATCCTGGGTTATCTTGGGTTATCCTGGGTTATTTTGGGTTATCCTGGGATAGGAACACTATATATACGTTGAAAATGTTATAAAACACGGAGATGATTAAGAGAGACGTGCAGCAGTTGGGTATCTTTATTGTTGTAACGTTTCGCCTACACAGTAGACTTCTTCAGTCGAATGCATAGGCAGAAGGTGTAGTAGTGAACTGAAGATGTACTTAGTTCATCAACCTTGAAGAAATAGTATTGAGGTAGTCAGTCCCTCAGCCTGGACATCTTCCACGCTTCACCTGGACATCTTCCACGCTTCACCTGGACATCTTCCACGCTTCACCTGGACATCTTCCACGCTTCACCTGGACATCTTCCACGCTTCACCTGGACATCTTCCACGCTTCACCTGGACATCTTCCACGCTTCATCGCTTATCTACTAATTATGAGTGAGAATGGTTGAATTCCAGTGGGAGTTGTCTCGTTACTTCTAGTGATTCCCATCCCCTGCAACGTCTTCCAGATCTTCCTCCTCACCTTCGACACCTTCATATTCCTGACCATGGAGCTGAACTCTTCTACAGGCTGAGGGACTGATCACCTCAAATACTATTTCTCCAAGGTTGATGGACTGATTACATCAACATATACTACTACACATGCTGGCTTTGTATATGATTGAAGAAGCCTACTGTGTAGGCGAAACGTTTCGACAAAAAAGACACCAAACTGTTGCACGTCTTAATCAACTGTATATACACACTGACATGCACATTTTATATATGCAAATACTTACTTTTATTTCAGAATAATTGTATGCAAAATATACAATAATCTGAAGGCCCTTAAGATGCATAGTATCTCGGGCAATAACATGAGTGAGCCGTCAAGACATTTTGAACAAGAAGACTTGTGATATTTAAATTGATTCAGGCCTGGTCTCAGACCGATCTGCGGGGGCGTTGACCCCCGAAACCCTCTCCAGGTATACTCCACGTATACATTGTGACATCTCCCCCCTCAAGGGAAATTCCTTGATGCGGATTATGAGTTCTTGATCCAAGGAATTGTACCTGTTCTTTCTTTGGATCGAACTGAATTACATCCCATTTCTCTGGTGCAATTATGAGCGTATAGATTTGGTGCTCTCCCTTAAAAATCATTAATATGATATTCATTTCACTTCTTTACAGCGCTTATGCTCCAGAAAGGTTGCTGAGACTGTGCAACACACGACCTCCAGTATTTTTCGTGTGATATTCCTTCCTGTTCTTGAACTTCCCTTAAGAGTGATCGGTTCTTGATCCAAAGAGCTGGAATTATCATCCCCTATGGATATATCGCTTCTCCATTTAAAATAAAAAATTAATTTTCATTGATGGCAGTTGAGGCACTTGTATGGATGGTACGTCTGCGAGTTCCGAACAAGTCTGTCTAGATGGATGGCACGTTTGCGAGTTCCGAACAAGTCTGTCTAGAGACTCTAGATGGATGGTACGTCTGCGAGTTCCGAACAAGTCTGTCTAGATGGATGGTACGTTTGCGAGTTCCGAACAAGTCTGTCTAGAGACTCTAGATGGATGGTACGTCTGCGAGTTCCGAACAAGTCTGTCTAGAGACTCTAGATGGATGGTACGTCTGCGAGTTCCGAACAAGTCTGTCTAGTTGGATGGTACGTCTGCGAGTTCCGAACAAGTCTGTCTAGATGGATGGTACATCTGCGAGTTCCGAACAAGTCTGTCTAGTTGGATGGTACATCTGCGAGTTCCGAACAAGTCTGTCTAGATGGATGGTACGTCTGCGAGTTCCGAACAAGTCTGTCTAGATGGATGGTACGTTTGCGAGTTCCGAACAAGTCTGTCTAGAGACTCTAGATGGATGGTACGTCTGCGAGTTCCGAACAAGTCTGTCTAGAGACTCTAGATGGATGGTACGTCTGCGAGTTCCGAACAAGTCTGTCTAGATGGATGGTACGTCTGCGAGTTCCGAACAAGTCTGTCTAGATGGATGGTACGTCTGCGAGTTCCGAACAAGTCTGTCTAGATGGATGGTACATCTGCGAGTTCCGAACAAGTCTGTCTAGATGGATGGCACGTCTGCGAGTTCCGAACAAGTCTGTCTAGATGGATGGCACGTCGCGAGTTCCGAACAAATTTATCTAGGTTCCTGAATGTCACTCTTATGTTTACAAGCTCAGTCTATGCTTATATTATTATTATTCTGTTTAAGTGCGCTTTGGGGTAATTGTTAATCTTAATATTTATACTAATTTTTGCATGTTGTTTTTCTTACCAAGATTATCTTCAGTCTTCTCTCCCCGCCTCCCAGAAACGCAACTTTGCTTGAGTAAAGTTGCAGTAAATTGTCAATATTCTTTTGATGCTGCTGCGAATGTTTCTATGCCCATTTCTAATTGTTTTCAGCTTCCATGTTCTCTCGCTTTGGGCTCGATCTCTGGTCTTTCCATGTTCTTGTGGTTTTGGATTTTTCAATTTTAAATAATTGAACTACGAGTTCACCCAGCGTGACGTATCTATTTTCCTGCCCGACACCACAAGTTACTCTCTCGCTTCCCACTTTTCCTTGAAATTTTTTTCAAAATTTACCTGATAGATTGTAGTCCGAATTGTGCCAGATAATGTCTCATTCGTTCATATTAATTTTTCCTGTACACCAGTATCTGTTCCTCCTGTACACCAGTATCTGTTCCTCCTGTACACCAGTATCTGTTCCTCCTGTTCGCCAGTATCTGTTCCTCCTGTTCGCCAGTATCTGTTCCTCCTGTACACCAGTATCTGTTCCTCCTGTACACCAGTATCTCTTCCTCCTGTACACCAGTATCTGTTCCTCCTGTACGCCAGTATCTGTTCCTCCTGTACGCCAGTATCTGTTCCTCCTGTACACCAGTATCTCTTCCTCCTGTACACCAGTATCTGTTCCTCCTGTACGCCAGTATCTGTTCCTCCTGTACGCCAGTATCTGTTCCTCCTGTACGCCAGTATCTGTTCCTCCTGTACACCAGTATCTGTTCCTCCTGTACACCAGTATCTGTTCCTCCTGTACGCCAGTATCTCTTCCTCCTGTACACCAGTATCTGTTCCTCCTGTACACCAGTATCTGTTCCTCCTGTACACCAGTATCTGTTCCTCCTGTACACTAGTATCTGTTCCTCCTGTACACTAGTATCTGTTCTTCCTGTACACCAGTATCTTTGGTTCTTCCTGTACACCAGTATCTTTGGTTCTTCCTGTACACCAGTATCTTTGGTTCTTCCTGTACACCAGTATCTTTGGTTCTTACTGTACACCAGTATCTTTGGTTCTTACTGTACACCAGTATCTTTGGTTCTTCCTGTACACCAGTATCTTTGGTTCTTCCTGTACACCAGTATCTTTGGTTCTTCCTGTACACTAGTATCTTTGGTTCTTCCTGTACACCAGTATCTTTGGTTCTTCCTGTACACCAGTATCTTTGGTTCTTCCTGTACACCAGTATCTTTGGTTCTTCCTGTACACCAGTATCTTTGGTTCTTCCTGTACACCAGTATCTTTGGGTCTTCCTGTACACCAGTATCTTTGGTTCTTTCTGTACACCAGTATCTTTGGTTCTTCCTGTACACCAGTATCTTTGGTTCTTCCTGTACACCAGTATCTTTGGTTCTTCCTGTACACCAGTATCTTTGGTTCTTCCTGTACCCCAGTATCTTTGGTTCTTCCTGTACACCAGTATCTTTGGTTCTTCCTGTACACCAGTATCTTTGGTTCTTCCTGTACCCCAGTATCTTTGGTTCTTCCTGTACACCAGTATCATTGGTTCTTCCTGGTTGTTGTGTTTCAGTGCAAGTAGCAGTCACCACAGTGATCTCTTCCTTTCAGGTGAATTCCATATTCAGTTTTTTCTATGATGGTCGAGCTGGAGGTGAAAACTAAGTCAAGCCTCGCCTGTTATTTCCTCTCAACCTCGTAGCTTCATTAACATGCTGCCTTAGAATTTTTTTTTCCAAATTTAGATGAGCAGTTTGATCCTCCACGTTTGAGGGATTCCATGTAGACTTTAAGGTTGAAATCTGCTCTGTCTCGCTAGTTACTGGCTGTTTCCTATCTTTACGATTTTTATAGTGTAGTTTACCGTTTCTGCGTTGACTATCGTATGTTTGATTGTATTCAAATTCAAAGTTTATTCTCTATAAAGATTACAATGTTGAATTTACAGAATTTGGTTGTTGTGTGGTTTACATGTAGTTAAATAATGATTACAGAGTGTACCACTAGAACGCCTAGCATGGCTAGGCATTTCGGGCAGACTTAGTTTAATTTTTTATTTTAAAATATTACAAATTATAAGGTAAGTTGGTATTATGGCTAAGTGACTAAATACTAGTTTGTGAGTTTAGCAATGTGAATGCTTTTGTTTTGGCACGGTACATAGTTTCAGTATTGGAGTATCATAGGATTCATTATTTTAAGATTGAGATTAATATTTCTGTTTATGGTCAAATGGGTGAGTGAAAGTGTGAACCACCAGGTGGTATTCGTGTAGTTAGTTGATGGGGTGTATCAGGGAGATGTTTTCTAATGGTAGTTTTGAAGGTGATGAATGTGTGTGCAGTTCTAGAGTTCTCAGGTAGGGTGTTCCAGATTTTAGGGCCTTTGACATTCATTGAATTTTTGTAAAGGTTTAGTCGGACACGGGGAATGTCGTAGAGATGTTTGTGTCTGGTGTTATGCCTGTGGGTTCTGTCACAACTATCAAGAAAGCGTTTTAGGTCAAGGTTGATATTGGAGTTTAAGGTCCTGTAGATGGGAACTTCCATGGGAACTTCCACGGGAACTTCCATGGGAACTTCCACGGGAACTTCCACAATAAGTTAAACAGTTATATTATCTATAATATTTAAAAAAGTCAGGCGCTTTCTCAATCTTGATGAAGTTGCTGGAGAGGGAAATGTAGCCGAAACGTCTCAACAATTGCCTTTGTGGCCTTTTAAATAAAATTTTAACAGTAATTTTACCAACAAATATAATACAAGAAATTAACATCCAACTGCTTCCTTCTCTTCTTTCACCATATTCCCTTCCCTTTTCCCCTATTCCCTTCCCTTTTCCCCGTTCTCTTCTCTCTTCCCCTTTACCTCTCCCTCTTTCAATCCCTCTTCTCCCTTCCCATCTCCACTGATTCTTGCTCGTTCCTGCACACTATTTTCCTTACCCTGTCTGCTGTATATTGCCATCTGGGACAACCAATTCTTGCTCAGCGCTTAAATCTTGTATCTCAGCAGTGTTGTAGCTTTGTGTTGTATCTCAGCAGTGTTGTAGCTTTGTATTGTATCTCAGCAGTGTTGTATCTTTGTGTTGCATCTTACCAGTGTTGTAGTTTTGCGTTGTATCTTTCCAATGTGGTTTTATGTTAACTCAGCAGTGTTGTAGCTTTGTGTTGTATCTCAGTAGTAATGTAGCTTTATGTTGTATCTCAGCAGCGTTGCAAATGTGTGGTGTATCGAAGCAGTATTGTAGTTTTGTGTTGTATCGCAGCAGTGTTGCAACCTTGTGTTGTATCGCAGCAGTGTTGCAACCTTGTGTTGTATCGCAGCAGTGTTGCAACCTTGTGTTGTATCGCAGCAGTGTTGCAACCTTGTGTTGTATCGCAGCAGTGTTGCAACCTTGTGTTGTATCGAAGCAGTATTGTAGTTTTGTGTTGTATCTCAACACAGAGCTAGCATTTTATTTAATGTGCCTTATATATCAAGGCTGTTTTAGTTATACATCAAGGAGATACAATACATTACACTGCTACACAATACAACATTCCACTACGTAATACAACACACTACAGAATACAAGGAACAGGATGCGCCCCGGGACAATATTGCACAAATATATTAGTACACAATACAGCACTACATGCTATAACTGCAATACAAATCTATACAATGCAACACACACTACAATACACACTTCGCCCAGTTTCAGTACACATGTACAAAAATCTCGGTACAATACAGCACTCCTCAATACTACACAATACAACCCGCTACAACATTACGCATTACGATAAACAGCCACACAATACCATGCAAAACAAATGTCACAGTAGACAAGTATACCACAAACAGTACCACAAGAGTAACACTTTAAGTAATAATTACAGTCAATCGATACTCTCTCAACCTCGATTTTCTGATGAGCGAGGCAGGAGAGGAATGAAAATTGGGGAATTCCTTTTTTTGGTGGAAATTCAACGACAGTCGTAGATAAGCAGCGGGAATGTAAGTGAACAAGGTTAATAAAAATATGGTTAGAAAGGAGGAAGAGAGTTGGCAAGGTGGGGGAGAGGGCTGGCGACGTGAAGGGTAGGGGGTCGGATAGACGAGACTTGGCGAGTCGTGGTGGGGGGAGAGGGCTGACGAGGTAAAGGGTAAGGGGATTGGAGAGGCGAAGGTTGGCGAGGTGGTGATTGACGAGGCGAGGGTTGGTGAGGCGATTGAAGAACCGAGAGTTGGGAAGGCGTGGAGAGGTGAGAGGGTGGGTGTTGGTGAGGTGGGTGTTGGTGAGGTGGGTGTTGGTGAGGTGGGTGTTGGTGAGGTGGGTGTTGGTGAGGTGGGTGTTGGTGAGGTGGGTGTTGGTGAGGTGGGTGTTGGTGAGGTGGGTGTTGGTGTGGTGGGTGTGGGTGCGGTGGGTGTTGGTGAGGTGGGTGTTGGTGAGGTGGGGGTTGGCGAGGTGATAGGTGGGAAGTTGTGTTGGCAAGGTGAGGAGTGGGGATTGGAGAGGTGAGGGTTGAGGAGGCTGCGGAAGAGGGTAGACAAGGTGAGGGAGTTGGGGTTAGCGATGTTAGGGGTGGGGATTGGCGAGGTGAGGGGGTGAGGCACGGCAATGTGTGTGTGTATGTGTCTCGACGGCTCCATTCTGGCGCTGTAAACTCGTGGTTTGACATAACATACACGTAGTGTTGCATGTGACTGCTGGATGATACTCCCGATACATTGCTAACCTCTACACATGTTCTTAAATAAGTGAAGACGTGTCCCCTGGCCAGCACATGGGTAGGTTGTGTGCCGCTTTTAGTAATCGAAGGATTGAGTCTACTCCATTTCTTGTCATCAATAATTCACGTAAGTTCAGCATTTCAAAAAAAATTTATGTATAATTATTGTGTGTTTGAGAAGACCTACGAGAGAGCTATTACCTCAACCAATTTAAATGCCAGGATGCTATCCACAATATAAGGAGCAGCAGAGGGCTGACCAAGACTCAGCCCTCGGCTTTAGTGCTAATCTGGATTCGGCCCAAGATGCTTCCACAGCCACCACAGCCATAGTCCCTATTACAGATGTAGGAGAGGAGTCCTCTTACGGGGAAAATGTTGGCCTCCTGAAAAAAGATGATGTGTCTGGCTTGGCTATCGAAGACTGTACTGCAGTTCTAGGATCTGCACAAATTGGGAATACTGCCACCACGAATTGTATCCAACCAAAAGCAAAATGGTGCAAATTCTATGCTTGGGGCATCTGTAAGCATGGAATATCAGGGAAAACAAATGGGACATGCAACTCTGAACATCCCAAACAACGCCACGACCTCCTATCTAAAGGAGTGTGTCGTTCTACCTCTCGCAAGTTCTTCCACCCTGAGATGTGCCACTCTTCAGCCCTTAAAACACAATGTTACAATACCAACTGCCCCGCATACCACTTAAAACGGACCAGGAGGTACATACCCCATAAAACATATCATAGTAGTTACAGTAGTCATGACAACTCCACTCATTTGCACGGAGATACTGAACACAAATGATGTAGTTGAAGTTCTAACAATAAAAATTGAGAGCCTAAACTTAGTCATCGTGCTTGTATATAAACCACCAGATGCAACTTCCTAACAGTTAAAAGAACAGATATCGAAAATTGACTACTGTCTGGAAAACCTTCCAGCCCCATCCGCAAACATCTTGCTGCTTGGTGACTTGAGTCGAAGACGTACAAAATGGAAGAATATAGCAAAAATATTGTAGCAGAACTGATAACTGGAGACAGCTCAGATGAAGAGTCACACATACATATGAGCTACTGAATTTCTGCAATAAACACACCCTAAGTCATCAGATAGTGGAACCAACCAGACTGGAAAACACACTTGACTTTGTTTTTACAAATAATGGGGACCTGGTAAGAAACTTAACAATATAAAAAATAACTAATTCTGATCACAATCTAATCGACTTACATGCACAAGGGTCCTGATCAGCAAAATGAATACAGCTATGTGGGTACCTTTACCAAATTAAACTTCAATAACAAAAACATCATCTGGGACCAGGTAAACCATGTCCTAAATGAAACATGTTGGGAAGATATCTTAACATGGACCCCAAGCAGTGCCTTGAAAAAATCAACTTTCTGGTAGCTGAAGTATGTTCAAAGCATATTCCTCTAAGAAAAAAGAGAAGTAAACTGGAAAGAGAGAGATGCTTCCTCTGCAGGAGAAGGCGAAGGGTCATTGAGCTCCTCAAGAATGCCAAATTATCTGAAACACGGAAAGAAGCGCTAACCAGGGAAGTGGAAAATGTTGAGCTTAAGTTAAAGGACTCGTACAGGATCCATGAGAGACAATAGGATCTAAAAGCAATTAGCGAATTTGAAAGAAATTCGAAATATTTCTTTTCATATGCCAAAAACAAGGCAAAAATCACATCTAGTATAGGACCCCTGCTCAGACAAGATGGATCTTACACAGATGACAACAAAGAAATGAGAGATACTGAAATCTCAATACGAATCTGTGTTTAGAGAGCCACTAATCAGTCTAAAGATAGACAATCCAAATAATTTTTTTCACGAATGAGTCTTAAAACCCCGTCAATGTATGCCAAATTTCTGACATAACCCTAACTCCACTAGACTTTGAGAAAGCCATTAACATGCCCTAGCACTCAGCCTCAGGCCTAGACTCGTGGAACTTTGTGTTTATTAAGAATTGCAGGAAACCCGTCTCGCGAGTTCTGAGTATGCTATGAAGAAGGAACTTAGACACCGAGATTCCACAGTCTCTAAAAACAACGGATATAGCCCCACTTCATAAAGGTGGCAGCAAAGTAGTATCTGTGAACTATAGACCAATAGCTGTAACGTCCCACATCATAAAAATCTTTGGAAGAGTTCTAAGAAGCAGGATTGCAAACCACTTGGATTCCCAACAATTGCACAATCCAAGGCAACATGGGTTCAGAGCAGGTCGATCCTGCCTCTCGCAACTACTGGACCACTATGATATGGTTTGGATGCACTGGAAAACAAACAGAATGCAGATGTAGTATACACAGATTTTGTAAAAGCCTTTGACAAGTGCGATCATGGTGTAATAGCCCACAAAATGCATGCTAAAGGGATAACTGGCAAAGTGAGCAGATGGATCTTCAACTTTCTAACCAATCGAACACAGAGTAGTGGTAAACAGAGTTGAATCGGAGGCTGCCATAGTGAAGAGCTCTGTTCCACAAGCCACTATCCTGTTCCTCATCCTCATATCAGACATAGATGTACAACATAGCGCCGTATCATCCTTTGCATATGGTACTAAGATCTGCATGAGTGTCATCCATTGACACGGCAAATTTCCAAGAAGATATAAACCAAGTTTTCCAATGAGCAACGGAGAACAATATGACGTTCATTGAAGACAAATTCCAGTTACTCCGTTATGGAAAACTAGAGGAAATAACAGCTAGAACTGAGTATACTACAAACTCTAATCACACAGTAGAGCGGAAAAGTAATGTGAAGGATCTGGGAGTGGTAATGTCTGAGGATCTCACCTTCAAGGATCACTACAGTGCCACTATCGCAACTGTGAAGAAAATGATAAGGTGGATAATGAGAACATTCAAGACAAGAGATATCATGAAAATGATCCTTTTTCAGTCACTTGTTCTCTCTAGGCAGATCTAGAGAATGTACAGAGAACCTTTACTGCACATATCAGTTCCATCAAATACCCCAAGTACTGTGAACGCTTGTAAGCACTTGACTTGTACTCACTGGAGCGCAGGCGGAAGAGACGCATCATAATCTACACCTGGAAAATCTTAAGAGGGACTGGTCCTTAATCTGCACACACAAATCACTCCCTACGAAAGCAAAAGATTTGGCAAACGATGCAACATACGCCCAATGACAAGTAGGGGCACCATTAGTACTCTAAGAGAAAACACAGTAAGTGTGCGGGGTCCAAGACTGTTCAACAGCCTCCCACCACCCATAAGGGGAATCACCCTGGTTGTCTTCAGAGGGAGCTGTACAGATAAACAGTCAGTGCCGGATCAGCAGGGTTGTGGTTCGTACGTTGGACTATGTGCGGCCAGTAGTAACAGCTTAGTTGATCTGGTCCTGATCCACCGGGAGGCCTGGTCATCGACCGGGCCGCGGGGGTGTTGATCCCTGGAATACCCTCCTGGTAGATTCCAGGTAAATAAGGAACTGTACCTCGGTTGATAGTGCACTCAGGGGTTCGATACCCTGCGCAGGTGGAAGTATTGGGTGTGTTTTCTTAAGACATATTTTGCCCCTGTTCACTAGCAGTAAGTAGGTACCTGGATATTAACCGACTGGTGTGCATCACATCCTGGCGGACAGAATTAACCTAGGTTGCCCGAAATGCTCTGCATAATTAGGGACTTTCTTTACAGTACCTAACTGATGTCAACTAGGTGTGTGTAAATTGTATCATATACTTTTAGAAATAAAAATTAAAAATTATTATTAATGTGACCATACTTTTCGCCCTGCCTGGGAATCTAACCCGGAACCTTTCGGTTATAAATTAAATGCTGCACCACCCTCCTGCTGTTAGAGCTGCAGGTGCAGCCTGAGAGACCCTTAATACTATACATCAGGGAGGTTTGGTTGCCTGGTCGTCCAGGCATAACTTAAGCTATGAAACATTGACCTTCTCTAAAATATCCCTTCAATATAGCTTAGTAAAGGCTTTGTCCGAGGAAAATTAGCTTATCTTCCCTTGGACCAAACTTGATTGCCTCCCATTTCCCAGGAGCTATATGACCCCTACGAGTTTAGCACTCCCAGTATGAAGGTAAAAAAAATAGTCTAAAACATATTCATATGCAAACAGTTACTCTTGTTTACGAATGTGCTGGCGGAACCATTACCATATAAATGTGCGTGGCTGGAGCAAGTGTTTCCCTTCGGCTGGGCAAACAATACAAATCTCATTAGTTGTGATCCCTGTCGTTAGTCATGGAGGCAGCTGTCACAGGGGGCAGGTCGAGGCATCAGGGGACGTGTTACATTACCACTCGCTCTACACCCCGGAAATCTATTATTTTTTTTGTTTAGCTGTGCCTTGCCACTTAATGTGGATATCTTGTTTGTAGTTATATACAAAAGTGTAATAACTATTGGTCAGGGACACAAACGAACCATCACTTAGCAAAAAGAAGGCAAAACGATCATTATATATTATATATTTCGGTTCACTATTGAGGTCTTCAGATGCTCTCATTCCTAGACTCATATTTACAATATATTTTTTTTATATTCTGTTTTCTATTTTGTGTAGGTTCCTTTATGGATTTTGAGTTTTGTTTCTAAATTTTTTAAAAACAATCTGTAATTCTGTCCACTAGAAAGATATACGCAAAGATTCTGAATAAATTATAATACATGTATCCTATGACTAGGATGTAAACAATGTGAGACGCCTTTTTATTTTATAAAATACTTCTTAGTATATTTTAATGTTTGATATAATTTTGACAGTATAATAGATAACCAGAGAAGATTATAAGATATTATTTCTATTACATATATATATATATATATATATATATATATATATATATATATATATATATATATATATATATATATATTATTATGCAAAACAACCACTCTGAAAGAATAGAGAAATTCCAAGCGCTTTCGTGACTACTCACATTATCAAGGAACTATGAAAGTAAAGCATACAAGGAAGCTATATAAGGGGTCAGGCCAGCACCTCACTATCAGATCCCACAACGGTTAAACACCCGACGCGCGCCGACCCAACTTGGATAGGTCCTTTGCACAACTAACCCACAAACTATTCTACCCAAGAAAATTTAAAAATTATTTGTCCAGTGCATTATTAAATTCTAACCAAATTCTATTAATTATAAATGGATCTAATTTATATAAACCAAAGGAAATATTCATATTATTGTCAAAACTGCTTTTTATGAAACAAGATTCAATTATATTCCTGTCGACCATGGACTTGCTTGATACTACTTTCTCAACTTTTTGAAAATCAATTGGATGGTTAAAATCTCTTACATGAATAAATAGAGCATTGGAATCTTGTCCAGTTCTAATGCTATATTTATGTTGCTTTATTCTTAGTTCGAGATTTTTACCAGTTTGACCGTAATAAACTTTATCGCAAATTTTACAAGGAATCTTATAGACACATCCATCAGCATTTTGGGGGGAATTCTTTATCAAAAGTTTTTTTTACTGTATCAAGATTTTTGAATACAACTTTAATATTAAAAGTCTTAAGAAGAGAAGGCATATCAACCAAGTTTTCATGGTAAGGGAGAACCAACATATTTTTAGTTGAATAAGGCTGGTTGTCCCTTTTTGGATTGTAAAAAGTATTTCTAGCAACTTTAAAAGATTTATCAATTACATTTCTTGGGTATTTTAAATCATTACCTATTTCATAAATTTTGGATATTTCCTCATCTATGAACTCAGGACGACAAATTCGTAAAGCTCTCAAAAACACTGATGAGAAAACAGACAATTTGACTCTATCTTGATGCGAGGAATAATAGTGGACATAGGAACAGTTATTTGTAGGTTTTCTGTAAATTTTAAATTTGAATTCATTATTACCCTTAATAATTAAAACATCTAGAATAAGCAATGAGTTATTTTCTTCAAACTCAACAGTAAAGTTTATAGAATGGGCTAAGCTATTTAATTTTCCAAGGAAATGGTGTATATCTACATTTTTGGGCATAAGACACAAAATATCATCAACATATCTGAACCATTTAGCTCTATTAGGGAGGATTGTGTTAAGCAACCTTGTTTCCTAAAATTCCATGTATAGGTTACTAAGAACAGATGAAAGAGGATTTCCCATTGCCATACCAAACTTCTGAGTGTAAAACTTATCATTAAATACAAATTTTGCATCAACAATGCAAAGTTTAATAAGTTTAATGATAGTAGGAACTGGCAATGGTAAATCATAGTTAACGAGTTCTTCAGATAAGAAACTTAATAAATCATCAACAGGAACTTTCGTAAACAAGGAAGTAACATCAAAACTAACCATGTTAAAATCATTTAAGTCAGTCAAGGAGCTTAATTTATCAACCAAGTCTATGTATGTTGTTTTTAACATTAAAATTAGAAATTTTGCCAACAATAGGGCTCAAAATATCAACAAGCCATTTGGATAATTTATATGAAACTGACCCTATGGAGCTAATAATAGACAAACATACAACTGCTGCTCTAGGTTTTGGCCTAAGTTTTGCAACTTCAAAAAAACTTAATAATGTTGAAATTGCAAAAGCCTTATGTAACTTTGAAAAATTTTCTGATTTATCCTCTGATGAAATTAATATTATTAAAGGAATGGTATACAGCTCTATGTTAAAACCAAACATTCCTAATTGCCCTCAAAGATTCTTTAAGTTTTATGATACACTTAATAACAATAAAAAATTGCGCCTTACTAAAGCAGACAAAATAAATGCAATAGTAATTATGAAAGAAAATGATAACCAAGAAAAAATGAATAATCTCTTAGACGATACTGAAACCTATTCTAAACTTAGGAAAAATCCCTTAGAAACCGTTAACAGCAATTTCAATAAAACAAAACTACTGAAAGGCAAAGATGAATTAGTCAAACAATTTACTTCCACTAATCCATCTTTGCCTTACATGTATGGACTAACAAAAACACACAAACCAGGGAATCCAGTCAGACCAATTATTAGCTCCATAGGGTCAGTTTCATATAAATTATCCAAATGGCTTGTTGATATTTTGAGCCCTATTGTTGGCAAAATTTCTAACTTTAATGTTAAAAACAACATACATAGACTTGGTTGATAAATTAAGCTCCTTGACTGATTTAAATGATTTTTACATGGTTAGTTTTGATGTTATTTACTTGTTTACGAAAGTTCCTGTTGATGATTTATTAAGTTTATCTGAAAAACTCGTTAATTATGATTTACCATTGCCAGTTCCTACTATCATTAAACTTATTAAACTTTGCATTGTTGATGCAAAATTTGTATTTAATGATAAGTTTTACACTCAGAAGTTTGGTATGGCAATGGGAAATCCTCTTTCACCTGTTCTTAGTAACCTATACATGGAATTTTTTGAAACAAGGTTGCTTAACACAATCCTCCCTAATAGAGCTAAATGGTTCAGATATGTTGATGATATTTTGTGTCTTATGCCCAAAAATGTAGATATACACCATTTCCTTGGAAAATTAAATAGCTTAGCCCATTCTATAAACTTTACTGTTGAGTTTGAAGAAAATAACTCATTGCCTTTTCTAGATGTTTTAATTATTAAGGGTAATAATGAATTCAAATTTAAAATTTACAGAAAACCTACAAATAACTGTTCCTATGTCCACTATTATTCCTCGCATCAAGATAGAGTAAAATTGTCTGTTTTCTCATCAGTGTTTTTGAGAGCTTTACGAATTTGTAGTCCTGAGTTCATAGATGAGGAAATATCCAAAAATTATGAAATAGGTAATGATTTAAAATTCCCAAGAAATGTAATTGATAAATCTTTTAAAGTTGCTAGAAATACTTTTTACAATCCAAAAAGGGACAACCAGCCTTATTCAACTAAAAATATGTTGGTTCTCCCTTACCATGAAAACTTGGTTGATATGCCTTCTCTTCTTAAGACTTTTAATATTAAAGTTGTATTCAAAAATCTTGATACAGTAAAAAAAAACTTTTGATAAAGAATTCCCCCAAAATGCTGATGGATGTGTCTATAAGATTCCTTGTAAAATTTGCGATAAAGTTTATTACGGTCAAACTGGTAAAAATCTCGAACTAAGATTAAAACAACATAAATATAGCATTAGAACTGGACAAGATTCCAATGCTCTATTTATTCATGTAAGAGATTTTAACCATCCAATTGATTTTCAAAAAGTTGAGAAAGTAGTATCAAGCAAGTCCATGGTCGACAGGAATATAATTGAATCTTGTTTCATAAAAAGCAGTTTTGACAATAATATGAATATTTCCTTTGGTTTATATAAATTAGATCCATTTATAATTAATAGAATTTGGGAAGAATTTAATAATAATACACTGGACAAATAATTTTTAAATTTTCTTGGGTAGAATAGTTTGTGGGGTGAGTTGTGCAAAGGACCTATCCAAGTTGGGTCGGCGCGCGTCAGGTGTTTAACCGTTGTGGGATCTGATAGTGAGGTGCTGGCCAGACCCCTTATATAGCTTCCTTGTATGCTTTACTTTCATAGTTCCTTGATAATGTGAGTAGTCACGAAAGCGCTTGGAATTTCTCTATTTTTTCAGAGTGGTTGTTTTGCATATACTAATATATATATATATATATATATATATATATATATATATATATATATATATATATATATATATATATATATATATATATATATATATATAATATTATTGTACCCACGAAACGAGTGTTATTGGTCAATAACAACACTGTACTAGCCAAGGAGTCGAACCCATGCTGTTTTGGCCCGCCTCATGGTGAGAGAAAACGCATGACGCTTTAGATCACTAGACCACACAATCCTTAACAATGGTGCATCTAGCCAAGCTAGATGTTGTGCCCACAATCGAAGGACATATGGTGGTGTGGACGCCTCTAAGCTAATTTCATTCTACTCCTTCGTTCTTCGTTCTGATGACCAGAGCTTTGGTAAGATGGGTAAGGAAGAAGGATGGGTAAGGATGGAAATATTGGAAAAGGGTGGGAGGGGGGAGAGAGGTAGGATATAAAAGATAAGTGGCCCAACCACTTTGGTGTAATTTAAAAAGAGTATGTGAAATGATAAGATATTCTTTAAGGGGTATAATACTAACCCATCAGAGTCACATAGATATAATAGGTATATAAGTACATGACTCTGAATTGGTAGTGATTATACAAGTTGCAATTGCTTTTTTTTTTTTTTTTTTTTTTTTTTTTTTTTTTTTTTTCGCGAGGGCACAACGGATATTTATACGACAAGAAAGGCAATAATTTTCTGGCCAGTTTATAAGTTCGTGACAATAGCTTCTTAATGGTGGTGTCCAACAATAGTCAATAGCATAATTTTGCATTAGAAAGTTATTTAAGATGTCTCCCTAAATGGGGGCGATGATTTTCTCAGTATACATAGAAGGGTTCTGGTGGTATCCAATCTTCTTCATCAGGCAAGTTGCTCAAAATCATGGGTCGAGGGTAATCATCTTTATGAATAAAACGACAAACCCTCTGTGGGAGAGTCATTCTTTGAGTCCTGTGAGGCGGAGTATTGATGGTGTAATCGGTGGTATTTATCGCTTGCATTCTACTCCGTTGGTGCTCTAAAGCGTCATGCGTTTTCTCTCGCCAAGAGGCGGGCCAAAACAACATGGGTTCGACTCCTTGGCTAGTGCATTGTTGCTGTTGATCAATACCACTCGTTTCGTGGGTACAATAATATAATATACTGCTTGCTGAGCTAGTACACAAACAAGGAGTAGAATGAAATTAGCTCAAAGGAGTCCACACCACCGTATGCCCTTCGATGGTGGGTACAACATCTAGCTTGGCTGGATGCACCATTGTTAAAGATTGTGTAGTCTAGTGGTCTGAAGCGTCATGCGTTTTCTTTCACCATGAGGCGGGCCAAAACAGCATGGGTTCGACTCCTGGGCTAGTGCAGTGCTGTTTATATATATATATATAATGTCGTGCCGAATATGTAAAACTGGTCAATTAGCAAGAACTCATTTAAAATTAAGTCCTTTCTAAAATTTTCTCTTATACGTTTAAAGACATTTTTTTTTTCATTAATTTTAATGTAAAATTTTTTAAATATGCTCCAAAAGAATCTTAGAAAACTTACCTAACCTTATTATAACAAGAACAATTTATTTTAGCCTAACCCAACTAAATATATTTTAGATTTGTTTACAATAATTTAATACTAAACAAACAGTGAAATATATTTTTTTCGTTAGGTTCAGAATGATTTTGGCGAAATTATTGCATACACAAATTTTCGCTTGTCCTATATGGCAAGATGAGCGTTGCTATTTAAGCCAAGATCGCAAATTCTGCCTATTCGGCACGACATATATATATATATATATATATATATATATATATATATATATATATATATATATTATTATTATTATTATTATTATTATTATTATTATTATTATTATCACACTGGCCGATTTCCACCAAGGCAGGGTGGCCCGAAAAAGAAAAACTTTCACCATCATTCACTCCATCACTGTCTTGCCAGAAGGGTGCTTTACACTACAGTTTTTAAACTGCAACATTAACACCCCTCCTTCAGAGTGCAGGCACTGTACTTCCCATCTCCAGGACTCAAGTCCGGCCTGCCGGTTTCCCTGAACCCCTTCATAAATGTTACTTTGCTCACACTCCAACAGCACGTCAAGGATTAAAAACCATTTGTCTCCATTCACTTCTATCAAACACGCTCATGCATACCTATATATATATATATATATATATATATATATATATATATATATATATATATATATATATAAGAACATAACATAAGAAAGGAGGAACACTGCAGCAGGCCTGTTGGCCCATACTAGGCAGGTCCTTTACAATTCATCCCACTAACAAACATTTGACCTACCCAATTTTCAATGCTACCCAAGAAATAAGCTCTGATGTGCAAGTCCCACTCAAATCCAACCCATCCCACTCATGTATTTATCCAACCTAAATTTGAAACTACCCAAAGTCCTAGCCTCAATAACCCAACTAGGTAGACTGTTCCACTCATCTACTACCCTATTTCCAAACCAATACTTACCTATGTCCTTTCTAAATCTAAACTTATTTAATTTAAATCCATTACTGCGGGTTCTCTCTTGGAGAGATATTCTCAAGACCTTGTTAATATCCCCTTTATTAATACCTATCTTCCACTTATACACTTCGATCAGGTCTCCCCTCATTCTTCGTCTAACAAGTGAATGTAACTTAAGAGTCTTCAATCTTTCTTCATAAGGAAGATTTCTAATGCTATGTATTAATTTAGTCATCCTACACTGAATGTTTTCTAACGAATTTATGTCCATTCTGTAATATGGAGACCAGAATTGAACTGCATAATCTAGGTGAGGCCTTACTAATGATGTATAAAGCTGCAGTATGACCTCTGGACTTCTGTTGCTTACACTTCTTGATATAAATCCCAGTAATCTATTTGCCTTATTACGTACGCTTAGGCATAGCTGTCTTGGTTTAAGGTTGCTGCTTACCATAACCCCCAAGTCCTTTTCGCAATCTGTATGGTTAAGTTCTACATTATTTAACTTATAAGTGCTAGGGTTATGGACACTCCCGAGCTTCAGAACCTTGCATTTATGTATATTGAACTGCATCTGCCACTTTTCTGACCAAGAGTAGAGTTTGTCTAAAGCCTCCTGAAGTTCCCTAACATCTACGTTTGAATCAATTATCCTACCTATCTTCGTGTCATCGGCGAATTTGCTCATATCACTAGTAATTCCTTCATCAAGATCATTGATATATATTATAAACAACAACGGGCCCAAGACCGATCCCTGTGGAACGCCACTTGTTACTGATCCCCACTCGGATTTAACCCCATTTATGGACACTCTTTGCTTCCTGTCTGTGAGCCATGATTCGATCCACGAGAGCACCCTTCCCCCAATGCCATGAGCTGCTACTTTCTTCAACAGTCTTTGGTGCGGAACTCTATCAAATGCCTTACTAAAATCTAAGTAAATAATATCAAATTCTTTATCGCAAATTTTGCGATAAAGTTTATTACGGTCAAACTGGTAAAAATCTCGAACTAAGATTAAAACAACATAAATATAGCATTAGAACTGGACAAGATTCCAATGCTCTATTTATTCATGTAAGAGATTTTAACCATCCAATTGATTTTCAAAAAGTTGAGAAAGTAGTATCAAGCAAGTCCATGGTCGACAGGAATATAATTGAATCTTGTTTCATAAAAAGCAGCAACCTTAAACCAAGACAGCAATGCCTAAGCGTACGTAATAAGGCAAATAGATTACACGTGACGCCGCGCGTCACGTGTTTAACCGTTGTGGGATCTGATAGTGAGGTGCTGGCCGACCCCTTATATAGCTTCCTTGGATGCTTCACTTTCATAGTTCCTTGATAATGTGAGTAGTCACGAAAGCGCTTGGAATTTCTCTATTCTTTCAGAGTGGTTGTTTTGCATATATATATATATATATATATATATATATATATATATATATATATATATATACATTATATATATATATATATATATATATATATATATATATATATATATATATATAAAAGCAAATATCACAAATTAAGCAATACAAGATACAAAACAACCACGGGGGGAGTAGAAAGATAGCTCTAGGCCTTTTGTGTTGCAATCAACACATCATCAGGAGCTTGCAAAATTTCAGAAAAGAGGAGGATGTCCAAGCACGTACGATCCAGTGAAGACGTTTTTTGGGATCATACTTGCTTGGACATCCTCCTCTTGTTTGCAATTTTGCAAGCTCCTGATGTGTTGATTGCAACACGAAAGGCCTAGAGCTATCATTCTAACCCCCCGTGATTGTTTTGTATATATGTTATTTATTTATTTTAAGTATTCTCGAATGAATACTTTTAAATGACTGACTCTTTTTCTTCCTTCAGTGTTTTTCATTTATAACTTATACCTCATTCAATCGGTTTCAAATTTTCAGCACTAGTGAAGTATAGAGAAAGTTTGCTAGAGCTGCTGGTCGTGCGGCTGCCCTCTGCTGGTCGTGCGGCTGCCCTCTGCTGGTCGTGCGGCTGCCCTCTGCTGGTCGTGCGGCTGCCCTCTGCTGGTCGTGCGGCTGCCCTCTGCTGGTCGTGCGGCTGCCCTCTGCTGGTCGTGCCGCTGCCCTCTGCTCAATTTCATAGAGATCAATCACGAATTTGTTTTCCTTTCAAGCCTATTTTCATCGGCTTTAAAATCTCACCACTGGTGAATCCTACTTAAGGTTGGGAGTGTTACTACAGTGTATACCAATTTGCAATATTTTAAAATTCTATATTGTTAACAAAATAACTAGAGTAAGCCTCTTCTGAGCAGCTATCCGCTTCAGCTGAATTGTTCAAAGGTAGGTTCACATTGTTCAGAGGAAGGTTCACATTGTTCAGAGGAAGGTTCACATTGTTCAGAGGAAGGTTCACATTGTTCAGAGGAAGGTTCACATTGTTCAGAGGAAGGTTCACATTGTTCAGAGGAAGGTTCACATTGTTCAGAGGAAGGGTCACATTGTTCAGAGGAAGGGTCACACTGTGCAAAGGAAGGGTCACATTGTTCAGATGAAGGGTCATATTGTTCAGTGGAAGGTTCACACTGTGCAAAGGAAGGTTCACACTGTTCCGAGGAAGGTTCACACTGTTCCGAGGAAGGTTCACACTGTGCAAAGGAAGGTTCACACTGTTCCGAGGAAGGTTCACACTGTTCCGAGGAAGGTTCACACTGTTCAAAGGAAGGTTCACACAGTGCAAAGGAAGGTTCACACTGTTCAAAGGAAGGATTACGCTGTTCAAAGGAAGGTTCACACTGTTCAAAGGAAGGATCACACTGTTTAAAGGAAGGATCACACTGTTCAAAGGAAGGATTACGCTGTTCAAAGGAAGGATTACGCTGTTCAAAGGAAGGATTACGCTGTTCAAAGGAAGGATTACGCTGTTCAAAGGAAGGATTACACTGTTCAAAGGAAGGATTACGCTGTTCAAAGGAAGGTTCACACTGTTCAAAGGAAGGATCACACTGTTCAAAGGAAGGATCACACTGTTCAAAGGAAGGTTCACACTGTTCAAAGGAAGGTTCACACTGTTCAAAGGAAGGATTACACTTTTCAAAGGAAGGATCACACTGTTCAAAGGAAGGATCACACTGTTCAAAGGAAGGATCACACTGTTCAAAGGAAGGATCACACTGTTCAAAGGAAGGATCACACTGTTCCAAGGAAGGATTACGCTGTTCAAAGGAAGGATTACGCTGTTCAAAGGAAGGATTACGCTGTTCAAAGGAAGGTTCACACTGTTCAAAGGAAGGTTCACACTGTTCAAAGGAAGGTTCACACTGTTCAAAGGAAGGATTACGCTGTTCCAAGGAAGGATTACGCTGTTCAAAGGAAGGATTACGCTGTTCAAAGGAAGGATTACACTGTTCAAAGGAAGGATTACGCTGTTCAAAGGAAGGATTACGCTGTTCAAAGGAAGGTTCACACTGTTCAAAGGAAGGTTCACACTGTTCAAAGGAAGGTTCACACTGTTCAAAGGAAGGATTACACTGTTCAAAGGAAGGATCACACTGTTCAAAGGAAGGTTCACACTGTTCAAAGGAAGGTTCACACTGTTCAAAGGAAGGTTCACACTGTTCAAAGGAAGGTTCACACTGTTCAAAGGTAAGTTCATATTGTTCAAGCGATAATTTGTGAATAGCTGATCCGATCGACTCCAAACCTACATCGCTGGAGTATCTGAAAAAGGAAACTTTGGATTGTTATTGGACTGTGTAAATGTTAAGTCGCTAAACTTTACTTCGGTCTTCTGCTGTTGTTGTCTGCACGACCCTACGATATTTACTAGTTTCATTTTCTTGAAAAAAAAAATGATTGTATCTTCTTATACGTTGATGAAGAATTGGAAACAGAATATAACTGAGAAATGTTGAAACTTGTTTTGATGGAGTTTTTAATTTCTGTCAAGCTTAACGAGTCCTGTAATGAAACCCTTTAAGGGCACGTCCGAGGAAAATGCGCAATTTCATCCAACTTTATTCCTGAACCGGCACCTCTACTCTCGTACAGTGCTCTTTAATTTTTCATGATGTTCATATATAACTTAAGAACGCTTGTCCAATTGGCTTCAGATTTTAAAAGTAGGCGAAATATAACTAGGGTAGGTTCGCGTAGCTGTATTTCGTCTGTGGGCAGGACACATTTGTAGCAGTATGTCAGACAGTAAGGTGGACTCCAGTTGCTCCAATATAAATGATTCTATTCTTTTGTCATTAATAATGATAAACCCCATGGTGGGTAAAACGTCTCTCCATGAAGATACCCAAGTGTTGCACTTGTGTCTTAGTCATCAACTTGTTGGCATTATATAATTTTTTTTAACACGCCGGTCGTTTCCCACCGAGGCAGGGTAACCCAAAAAGAAAGAAAAACCCAGAAAGCAAGAAAAATATTTTCATCCCTTTCACATCACTCGTACGACTGTTTAGACGTCCCTACAAACTGCAAATATATAAATTTCAGTCGGTAAACGAACAATATTGCATCATATAGATTACCAAATTCAGTTTCCATATTGGAACTTTGGAAAGAATCCTCTGATCGACTTCAAACTTTCCGGTGTAATGCATATAGAAAAAATTTGGGAGGATTATTATTCCTGATTGTTGGTGCTAATTTGCCAGTTATATTTTTCAGTGATATATTTTCCCTGAAATAATTAAAGTTATTTCAGGGAATGACTTAAATTTTCACTTGTTGATGCGCCAAATGAGAAGAATTGTAATTTTTTTGGTTTAAGTTTTGTAGCTGCAAATTTGTTAGTTTACTGACATAGTTAATAAACCTGAAATTGTTGGATCAAGGATATGTAATACCAACAAGCTGATGACTAAGACTTTTGTGCAACATTTGGGTATCTTCATGGAGAGATGTTTTGGCCGCCATGGACTGTATCAATATAATGACAATAGTCATCTATATTGGATCAATTAGAGTCCACCTCACGGACCTGACATACTGCTACTAGTGGGCCCTGCCCACTTAGGACCACGTCTCCTACTGCTACGGCGCTCTGCCTCTAACACTGACTCCACAGTGTTTCTGTATTAGAATTATATAACCCCTGGTGGGTGGAAAGTCTCTCAAAGATACTAACGTGTTGACCAAATTTTATTCACCAAGTTCGAATCTTTCTGTCCTATTCGGCATCAAATTTATAGCGTCGGTTTTAATATGCTAATTAGATTTAACACATTGTTTTCCATTCAATAACCGGAGAATGCATCTTTTGATTGGCTTCAAATTTTAAAAGCTAGTGTCCCTTACTGAGGGAAATTGTGAATTTTGAAATGGTGCTAATTTACCAATTTTATAGAAGAATTTAGGAAAATTAAAATATTGATTTTCAATAACCTCAAAGTTTGTGTTGATGTTTTGTCAGTGAAACTTAGTAGTCTCAGTTTTGATATATCCCGGGATATTGGTCTTTGTGTGCAATAACTAGGGAATCTCTCATGTGATTGGCTTGAAACTTTCAAAACCTGTGTATATTACTTAGTGAAAGGTACGAATTATGTTTGAGCTGTGTAGGTGCCAATTTGATTTTTTATTGAAAGAAATTAATATTAGTTTTCATGTGATATCGAATCGCTTCAAATCTGAAAACAATGAATGCAATCTGAAATACTTCTGTGCACATTGAGATAGAGGAAACTGAGCTTATAGCATGGTGGAATACCTTGAATCTCGCAGCGACTGAAACACGTTTAATTTAGCCAAGTTCTAATGTGTAGGTATCGAAATATCAGGAATTTAAGTATGTTTTGTAAATGAAAGTATATTAAACTTGTTAAGGTTAGGTTAGCATAGGCACCACTGTGACCACAAATGCAAGTTTTTACAGACGAATCTCCAGCTAGCGTGCTTGAGCTAGTGTTCGTCACGGCCACGCTAGTTGGAGATTCGTCTGTAAAAGTTTGTTAAGGTTACGTAAATAAACACACAGATCAAGGTTGTATTAACATTGATATAAGAAGTTATATTGATGTCCCTGAATGTATTAGAGAGATTTAATTAATTGAGTGAGTTATGGGGCAGTTTCATCACCTGATAAAAAGAAATATTTGTCGGCCATATTGACTGTGAGGTTAAATAATGCTGTGGAGCTGCTGAAGATTCCCCAGTATGTGGCAAACATTTCTTTGAATAATGTGTGACAACTGAGTGGTGCTTCACCACTGAACGAGTCATTGTATAATTAAGAGCAGTCACCAGGAGGCACTTTGGAATAAACAGCCGGCGGCGGCAGGTGAAGGCTTCTCTGTATCTCGTAGTTGGTGGGGATTAACTAGTCCCTATAAACCATGATAATATAGAAAGCAGCTTCAGTCAAGGGGATTGTCTTGATGCTAATGAAGGGCTCTTGATCCAAGGGAAAATATAGCAACCCCTCCCGGTCCATCCGTGAATCAAATCGGATAACTTGTAATTCCCCAACAGATCTCAATCCCAGTTTCTATCACACATTCTGATAGCGTCCAAAATCGATTTTTTTTTTAATTACGCTGTCCAGATCCTTTGATAAAATAACCGTAAATGAATTTTCAGCTCAGGCAAATTATATTTATCGTCACAGGCTGTCAATACGAGGTCTTAATTGATTTTAATCAAGTTTCTTTCGTTAGAAGAAATGATTGAAGTTCTTTACGCAAGTGAATTTCGAGTATGTTTGACTTTGTAACTTTAATTATTGTTTGAGAACTCTTTTGTTGTGTTTCAGTACGTGAGAGTTTACCATAGTATGTATTCCTGATCTCTCTAGTCAGGGTTTACCAGGATCACATCATATACACACTTATATCTCGTATCTTTTTCTCTACCTGTCAATCTGTCTTGAGTTTTTTCCTGTCTCTTACACTTCTGGCTAAATTCCAATATTTCATAAATTTTCAAAGTGCAGAATTTCTGCTCCATCCCTCTGTCTAACTTACCTTTTCACTCTGCATCTCCTCAGCCCTGCTGCATGACTCTTACCCCTCTTCCTCCACACTTTGCCCCAACTACCCCTCTTCCTCCACACTTTGCCCCAACTACCCCTCTTCCTCCACACTTTGCCCCAACTACCCCTCTTCCTCCACACTTTGCCCCAACTACCCCTCTTCTCGACACTTTCCCCAAGTACCCGTCTTCAGACCGGAAGAGTGGTAAAGATAAATGAGGCGAGGAGGAAACTGAAAGACCGAACAAAATTAGTCATCTATCACTGATCATCCACTGTTTAGTGGGGATACAAACACGAATGCATGTTCTAAGTCCTGGATTATTATAATCAAGGGGGAAGCGCTAAACCCGTAAGATTATACAGCGCCTGTGGGGGTGATGTGGAATGTATTCAGGCTCAATTCAGGGAACTGGAGCACAGATACAATTCCCTAGATCAAAAACCCCTCAACAACATCAAGGAACCTTGAAGGGTTCGCTAAAGAAGAACGTGTCCATCGCTCCCTAGTTGAACACGTACTACCGAAGCATTTGATCATCTCTGAAGTGTTTAGTTGATTTGCTTTATGTCAGCTCTTAAACTTTTGCATGTCTTATGAAGACTGTCCATTAAGACTGCATGGTCTAGTTGTTTTTGTAGTTTTGAAGGCTGGCCTGCCTTATGGTAGCTCTGTTAACTGGTTGGCTTTCTTTATGGTATCTCTGAAATGTTTGGTTGGTCTTCTCTGTGTAGCTATATTGTAGTTTGAGCTAACTCTGAAAGTGTTGAGATTTTTATCAACCTCAAAGTGTAGCAGGTATGTACAACACTTGTATATGGAGGGGGAGACGCGCAGACTGTTGTCTACCTGTAACTCAGTGACACTCCACTCACATGAAAGAGGATCGGAATTAGTCCCAAGCGGGGCGAGATGTATAAGGAAATCTATCACTGGCTGCCCCTATTCACCTAGCAGTAAATAGGTACCTAATAATTAGTAGAAGGTTAACGGCCGCATTCTAGAAAAGAGGAATGAAGGAGCCAAACGGAAATTATCCACATTGCCTTTCTTAGGTTACATTGAGCTAATAATAACCCTCATATCATTAACCCCCGTAAATGTTACCTAGTTTCGAAACTGATGTACTTTTTGACATTGGTCTGCAAGATCACTGTCGGTGACGCCAGTATGGCTTCCTGTTGATCACCTGTCTGCCTCGTCTTGGTAGTACCAGCAACAGTTACATACAGGCCCTCGATGTCCTATCTAATGATCAGGGAATTGTTTTACTTCCAGACTTATGGGACACCTATGTGTTACTGAGCACCATGACTTGCTGTAGTCTTTTAGAATCTCTGGTTAAAGTGTTGAAGAAGGAGGTTCTACTTCAGGAGGAGAATCGGAGACTGAAACTTCGCCTAGATGGGTTTGGGAGTGAGTGTGAGATGGTTGGATCCGGTAAGGAGGAAGAGGTTACCAGCAGTGAGTTGGCGAGTAGCAGCCACTTTAAATGACAAGTGATTCACACGTCAGGAAGAAGCATCAAGATAAGGAAGGTTAGCCGAGAAGATTTGAAGGTAGGAAATAGATTCTCTGTTCTCCAGGATGAGTGTACTTCAGTGGTTAGTGAGGTTAGAGGTACCACTGACTCCCCTGCTAGTCTGGTTGTGGGAGACTCCCAGGTAAGATATATGGACCGTGCTTTTTGTAACAGAGATAGAAAGGTGAGATACAGTGTGCTTCCCAGGAGCCGGTGTTGGTGACATAGTCAACAGGTTGGATAAGATTGTCAGGTAATGGGAACAAGCCCATTATCTGTCTAAGTGCTGGTCGAAATGACATCGGAAAGGGCAGGAGTCAGGTCTAAGGGCGGGGTACAATTCATATGTAGCATTTTGCCTAGAAGGAGAGTGGGTAATGAATGAATATCTAGAGCAATTAGTATAAATTGCTGGCCAGACAGGTACTGCAATCATTGATAACCAAGACAAATTCTATGACAAGCGTGATATGTATGCAAAGGATTGGGTACATCTCTTTGGGGCCAGAGTAGTTGCATTAGCTAACTCGATTGAGGGGGCCATTGATGACTTGTGTAGGACTTTAAACGATAGATTATAGAGGTATGGGTGTGTATGGGAAACAATCAAGCTGCAGTAGGGTTGCAAACAGTAGATATTACCAGGATACCGCATGGATATATTTAAAAGATAATATTCAAAATAAAATTGGTAATAAAATGAGACAGTAGAGGGCAGAGAGTGACTAGCTCCCTTGAAGTTTACTATGCTATTAGTAGGAGTCTAAGAAATAAAATAAATGAGCTAAGATTACTTGCAAGTGCAGGTAATATAGATATTATTGCTATAATGGAGACCTGGTTCAACCTGATAGAGAAATGCCTTCTGAATGCAACATACAGGGTTATAAACTATTCTACACTGACTGGGTCAACAGGAAGGTTGGTGGAGTGGCGATGAATGTCAGAGATAATTTAAATTGTTATGTTGGACAAGATACAAAATTAGAAACATCGGTCACAGAATCTGTTTGGCTACAGTTTCTGGAGGGACGTGAAAAATTAATTTTGGGTGTTATTTATAGGCCCTTAAACCTTGATAGGGAGTGCAGAAAGCTGCTATGGGACAAAATTCATAAGGCATCTAGATATGAAAATATTGTGTTAATGGGAGATTTTACTTTAGATTAATTGCTTGGAACAATGTGACAGAAAATCTTGAGTCTATTGACTTTATACGGTTCTGGATTGCTTTTTAAAACAGTTTGTGACAGAACCAACTAGAGGAAACAACTTGCTTTGCTTGACTTGGTTCTTGCCAACAAAGAATCACTAAATAACCTTGAGGTTAATAATGAGCTTGGGGAAAGCGATCACAAATCACTTAGTTTCAATATATCATGGAATTACCCAAATAACTGCAATCAAGTCTGTCCCAGACTTCCACTTGGCCGATTTCATGGGACTGAGAAATTACCTGGGCAGGCTGAATTGGAATGACCTGAGTATGGGTCAGGTAGGTGGTGATGGTTGCCAATATGACATTTTTCAGAGCATAGTTCTAATTGCCCAGACAACTTATGTTCCAAGTCGGGAAATTAGATCTAACAAAAATGATCCCAAATGGATGAACAATAAATTAAAACATCTCATTGGTAAAAAGAGAGGCATATACAGGCATGTCAAAAGAGGGGATGGGCAGTTAAGAAATCAATATATTCAATTAAAGAGAAAAAAAGAAACAAGCAAAACAAAAAGGGATTATGAGGCTAAATTCGCAAGGGATTCGAAAGGGTTCTTTCAAGTATACAGAAGTAAAATTAGGGACAAGACAGGCCCACTTAAAAGTAACTCAGGTCAGATCACTGACAGTGATAAGGAAATGTGTGAATTTTTCAACATTTACTTCCTCTCAGCTTTTACTCAGGAAGATACCAGCGAAATTCCAGAAATAAATTATGTAGAACAGGACGATAATAAACTATGCACGATTGGGATAACTAGTGACATGGTCCTCAGACAGAGAGAAATTAAAACATAACAAATCCCCAGGCCCTGATGAATTGTTTGCAAGGGTGTTAAAGGAATGTAAAGAGGAACTTAGCAAACCTTTGGCTAGTCTTTTCAACATATCACTACAAACTGGCATAGTGTCAGACAAGTGGAAAATGGTAAATGTAATACCTATTTTTTACAAGGCAGGTGACAGATACTTAGCTTCGAACTATATACGAATAAGCGTTACCTCCATAGTGAGTAAATTTATGGAATCAATAATTGCCGAGACAATTCATAGCCATTGTGAAAGGCATGAATTGATTAATGAATCTCAACACGAATTTACTAACTTTTTTCACTAAGGTATTTAAGGAGGTAGATCATTGTATTGAATATGATATTGTGTATATGGACTTCAGTAAGGCGTCTGATAGAATTCCACATCAGAGACTATTGAGGAAACTTAAGGCACACGGAAGAGGAGGAGAATTTTTTTTCCTGGGTAGAGGCCTGGTTGACAAATGGGCAACAGAGTTTGCATAAATGGGGAGAAATCAGAATGGGGGCACGTCACAAGCGGTGTTCCACAGGGGTCAGTGATGGGCCCCTTGTTGTTCACAATTTGTATAAACGACATAGATTAGGGAATAAATTACGACATAAGCAAATTTTCTGATGACACCAAAATAGACCTTCCAGTTCATTCTATTGAGGACATTAGAGTACTCCAGGATGATTTGAATAGACTGATGCAGTGGTCGGAGAAGTGGCAGATGCAGTTTAATATAGACAAATGCAAAGTTCTAAATTTTGGACAGGAAAATAACCATGCCACTTATAAACTGAATAATGTAAATCTTAATATTACTGATTATGAAAAGGATTTAGGAGCTCTGAGTTAGTAATCTGATCCAAGACAACAGTGCGTTAGTGTTCGCAATAAAGCTAACAGAATTCTTGGCTTCATATCTAGAAGTATAAATAATAGAAGTCCTCAGGTTGTTCTTCAACTCTATATATCCTTGGTTAGGCCTCATTTAGACTATGCTGCTCAGTTCTGGTCACTGTATTACAGAATGGATATAAATGCTCTGGAAAACGTACAGAGGAGGATGACAAAGATGATCCCATGTATCAGAAATCTTCCTTATGAGGATAGACTCAGGGCCCTGAATCTGCACTCTCTCGAAAGTCGTAGGATTAGGGGGGATATGATCGAGGTGTATAAATGGAAAACAGTAATAAATAAAGGGGATGTAAATAGCTTGCTGAAAATATCTAGCGAAGACGTGACTCACAGAAATCTTTTCATGTTGGAAAAATTCCGGAAGGATATAGGAAAGCACTGGTTTGGTAATAGAGTTGTGGATGAGTGGAACAAACTCCCGAGTTCCGTCATAGAAGCTAAGACGTTGTGTACTTTTAAAAATAGATTAGATAAATACATGAGTGGGTGGGGGTGAGTTTGAGTTGGACCTGACTAGCTTGTGCTAGTAGGTCTGATGCCGTGCTCCCTCCTTAAATGAATGTGACCTTGACCTGACTAGGTTGGGTCTGTGGCATAAGCCAGTAGGCGACTTGAACCTGCTTCTAATGGGCCAGTAGGCCTGCTGCAGTGTTCCCTCTTTCTTATGTTTCTTATAAGTGGTTGTCGTTGTTTCTGTCTTTCTCCTTCTGTGTGCTGGGACAGGAGACAGGGGTGAGGGGTGAGCGTGACACACAGAAGAAAGAAGGGAAGGAGAGGGGAGATGAGTGAGGTTAGGAGGGTATAGGAGTACCAGGAGAGGAAAGAGTCGAGGGGTGAGGGGTATCAAGAGAAGTGGTAGAAGGGGTGAGGGGTGAAGGTGGCAGGAGAGAAGAGGAGATTGATGAGTGACAATTGAAAGAAGTGTGTTGGAAGGTGATGGGAGAGGAAAGAGATGTGAGAAGAATGGGTGATGGAAAAATAAGAGAGGTAAAAGTGAGAAGTGAAAGGAGAGTGGTTAGGGGGTGGGGTCTCGGGGTGAGGGAAGATGTGAGGGGAACAGATGATCCTCTTTACCGTGACTCCCTCGAATGTTTAATATCCTGTCGGGAGTGTAACACTAGAGGTGTGTGCGTGCGCGTGCACGTGTGCGTGTGCTCACCTCGGCTCTTTATATAGTGATAGAGTTTCAGCTGGTCCAACCACTCAACATGCAACTTCCTGAGTTTGCTCACTCCTAGTGTCACCGGCCATGTCATACCTAGTCTTAATTAACACTGTATGGAGCCTGTCTCGGCTACTTTTTCATCTAGGTCATTATACTTCCTGAAGATCCTGAGACTGAAGTTCTTCCTGATATCCCTGTAACTCCTCAGTCTTTAACTTTAAACTGTGTCCAGGTGCACCCGTTCTCCGCCTCTCCGACGATATGTTGGAGAGGCGGAGTCATATTCAACTTGTTTATCCTTTCTTCTTAGCTCATTTCCGTTAGCTCTGGGAGTAGTCACGTTGCATACATCTGCACTTTCTCCAATTTCTAAATTTGTTTCATCAGGTGAGGATGAGAGAGGAGTAAAGTTAAACATTCAGAATACCCAGTCTACAACAGTTGACCCAAAAATAAACAGACACCCAATGGAAAAAACACAGGAAACCAAAAACATCAGCTAACTCAGTCCCCAGCCGTAGGGATGACCAAGACTCAGCCCCAAGTCATAGTGCAAATCTAGATTCGGCCTAAGATGCTACCACAGCCACCACAGCCATAGTCCCTATTACAGATGTAGGAGAGGAGTCCTCTTACGGGGAAAATGTTGGCCTCCTGAAAAAAGATGGTGATGTGTCTGGCTTGGCAATCGAAGACTGTACTGCAGTTCTAGGATCTGCACAAATTGGGAATACTGCCACCACGAATTGTATCCAACCAAAAGCAAAATGGTGCAAATTCTATGCTTGGGGCATTCTTCCACCCTGAGATGTGCCACTCTTCAGCCCTTAAAAAAGCAATGTTACAACATCAGCTGCCCCGCATACCACGTAAAACGGGCCAGGAGGTACACAGCCTGTAAAACAAATCATAATAGGTACAGTAGTTATGACAACTCCACTCCAAGTAATATTTTAGTGGCAGGAAACGAAGAAAGAAAATAGAAAGAACCAATATAGTTCGCCACCAACCTTGTAGGGTTGAAGGCACAGCCAGTGGCCCCTCCAGAATCACAACTACTGATGTCATTGTCCTCATCGCCTCCGAGTCGTGTGGACGAGCTGCGCAGACGCTCCTGTTTGAGTTTGTTTTGCGCAGTTTACCTGATTGAGCTGCCCCTAGCGTTGGTTGGTGGAAACTTTATTTTCTCCAACATGGCGCTGAATAGCAGAAGAAGAATCAACACTGTCTGCATTGAGATGATCCGTGGTGCTGTCACAGGATCCAACATGGATTTATTATTACCAGCGATCATTCGCGATACCTATGGTATAGCAAATGAGGAGATATGTGGTGTCGCATTAAATGGAATGACAAGAATCTTCGTTAAAATGACGTCTGCACAAGTCTACGAGGCAGTGGTCGACAAGTATCAGGAGACCATCATACCGGTTAATACAGCTGTGTCGGTGAGACTTCATGATGTATCTCGACATTACACCTGGGTGAAAATCAGGAATGTGCCTTTTGAGGCGACTGATTTTGATATTACCAGTGAACTGCGTACTTATGGGACGGTTCACGTAGCCACAGCAGGGAGATGGGCAACTGGACCGTATGCAGGTGCGCTGGAAGGCGCGTATACAGTTAAAATGACTCTTCGACACCCTATTCCTTCATATATTGTGTTGAAAGAATTAAGGACTCAAGTCTATGTAACGTATGCGGGGCAACAACGTACGTGTCGGCTATGTGGGTCATATGACCACATCGCGGCGCAGTGTGGGAAACGAAGTGGGTACCCGGCACAACAGCAACGGCAACAGCAGCAACAGCAGCCAGTGGACGAGGTTGGCGATGAGCGAGAACAGTCTCTTGCTACATCGCCCCAACAACGGTTGTCATGGAGTGAGGAGGTGGACAAAGAAAAGGAGCTCGAATCGCCAATTGTAACGCTTCAAGGAGAATCTCAGTCATTGGACATACATAAGGTTTTTGAGGAGAGACTACCTAATATGGGTGAAGAAGTGGCGGCGTCTTTGGTAAAGGCGTTGGATGACTTGTTAGAGGAATCGGTCCTAGATCAGGTGGAAGACCCAGGCTTAGTTCTGGGGAAGGCTGTGAATGATGATATGGCAGAAGATGACGGTTTGTCGACGAGAGAGTCTAAAGGATTGAAGGTGCATGCAGTAGAGGTGGAGGTGCATCAGGACGGTGCTTCAGATGTCAAAATGCAGGTGGAGGGCGGGACACGAAAGAGGACTGCAGCATCATCGGATTCTGATGATGTGCTAACTCCTGCCCAACGCCCTGGGAAAAAGTCTTGGGTGGAGGTACAGAAGAGAGGGAATGGTGAACCCAAGGATCAAGGGATTGCAAAGGTGATTCCCAACAAAGGGGGGAGGGACAGAGGTGTTGCAAAACGAACTGGGGTAAAGTCAATGCCGGGGACAAAAGGAAAACCCATTTGTTGAATTCAAGTGTTTTACTATAAATATTAACGGGTTGAGAGCTGAGAGGAAGCTTAAGTGGTTTAATGAGTATTTGGTGCGACTTGGTGTGGATGTGGTATTCTTACAGGAACATAATTTTAGGCCTGGTTATGAGTTGGATATGAGTGGTTATAATGTGTACATGGAACATGCGACACGTTTGAAAGGTGGGGCTGCCATTTTGGTAAAGGAAACTAGCCCGTTTATAGTAAGGCGTAGTGAAGGGGGGGAGGGGAGGGTAATTAGAGTGGATGGAACTTGGGGTAGGGTTCCCATTAGTTTAGTATGTGTATATGGTCCGGCTGAGGGTGACGTGAGTATTAAAACTAAATTTGTTCGGGACGTGCTGGTCTATTTTTTACGTGGTTTACCGAATGTTGCAATAATAGGCGGAGATTGGAATTGTGTGATACGTCGTAAAGATGTGGAGCCCAGAGGTGCGGGGTGTTGTTTGGGTATATTGGGGGATATATTGACCGGGGTGGGGTTAAAGGATGTGTGTGGGGGGGGGGAGGGATGGTAGAGCATACCTTCATTAAACGAGGTTATGCGGCGAGGTTGGACCGAATGTACGTGCCTTGTGCGGTTACTGTGCGGAGGGTGGATGTGATAGATGTGGTTTTTTCGGATCATAGAGGAGTGGTAATAGATGTGGATATTGAGGGTGTGCCTCGGAGGGGTCCATCATTTTGGAAATTGAATGTAAAGTTATTAAAGGAAGAGGATAGTCTTTTGTCTTTTGGACATATGTGGGATCGTTTAGTGGTAGAAGCACCAGGGGATGTTGCCATGGTTAATTGGTGGGAAACAATAGCTAAAAAACGTATTAAGGAATATTATATTAATCGAGGGAAGAGATATAATCAGTTACAATACGGTTTTCAAAAATATTTAGAGGGGCAGTTGCGCGACTGTTATGCACAAATTAATGCTAATTATCCTGTTATTGAAATTGAAAGTTTGAAGGAAAATATCCGGAATTTACAAAATGAGAGGTTTGCTGGGGAAAAAAGCTTAAGGGCGGGATTGAGGAGGTTTCGTGGGGAGATCGGCCGTCGGCGTGTGTGTTGCGGAGTCAACACACACGTCGCAAGGCAATGGAGTTAATGGGGTTGAATGTTCAGGTAGGTATGCAAGGGTATAAAGTGGACCAGGTGTTGACGACGACTGAGGGTATGAGTGGGTATATTGATGCTTGGGTTAAGTTGAAAACGCAATGTGTGGGAATAAGTGAAATAGCATTACAGTCAATTGGAAGGTTTGTGCAGTGTGAGTTGACAGAGCATGATCGATTCGTTTTGGAAGGGCCGATAACGGAGTGCGAGACATGGGAAGCTTTATCCGGGGCGCAATTAGGTAAGGCACCAGGAATTGATGGGTTGCCCAGTGACTTTTATCTCCAAAATTGGAGCGTTTTAAAAGAATTTTTGGTAAGATTATTCAATATCCTTAAGCGGGATCGGGTTTTAGGGGCACAGCAGCGGATGGCTGTGGTCGTTTTATTGCCTATAGGTGAGCCATTAACAGTTAAAGACAATCGTGCTATTTCGTTATTGTGTGGTGATTATAAGATTTTTGCAAGAATTTTAGCTAACAGAATAAAAAAGGTCCTGGGTAAAGTGATCGATATGGGGTGCCGGGAAGGTCTGTGTATGACGGGCATGGTTTGATTAGAAGTTTTATTGAAGAAAGAGTAAAATTGGGAGTGGGGGGGGGGGGTATTGGCTATAGATTGGGAGGCGGCATATGATAGTGTAGAAAGGGAAGCGTTATGGAAGATTATGAGATGGCAGGGGTTTGGAGAGGAAATTATATCATGGGCCAAATTAATGTATCAAGATGCATCCTTGCGGGTGCAGGTAAATGGAAGGTTAGGAGAACAAATTCAGATGAGAAGGGGTCTACGTCAAGGTTGTCCTCTTTCACAAATATTTTTTGCGTGTTTACAGGATCCCTTTTATAGAGGAATTAGGGTCTTATTGGCAGCAAATGGGGTTGGTGACGAAAGGGGTGGGGGGGCTGGCATTGTTGGATATGTTGATGACACAACGATTTTAGTAAGTGGTAACAGGGATTTGCCTCGGGTGGAAAAGTTAGTAAATGTTTTTGAAAAGGCTTCTGGCATGTCAATTAATAAGGAGAAAACGAAGTATATGGATCTTGGGGATAGGTTAAGTGAGGAATGTGAAGTAGTTGAAAGGTGGAAAAAGGTGGACCAATTACTGATATGTGGGATCGTTTATGTAAGTGATATTAAGTTAGCACAACAAATAAATTCAGTGCGTATTGTAGATGGTGTACTGAAGCGCATCAGTGGTTTACGAGCTGCACACTTAACTTTGCATCAAAGAGTAATTACAACGAATGTCCTATTATATAGTAAACTTTGGCATGTAGCAGCAATATATCCGATACTTCGTAGTGAGATACAAAGGTTACAAAAGCGCGTTTTTAGATTCATTTGGGGTACTGGAAGCGAATGGTTAGGTAGAGCGGTTGTCACACTCCCGGTTGGCCGAGGAGGGGTGGGTCTTATAGCTGTTGAAAAGAGGATTATGAGTGTGTATTTGAAACGTAGTTATAAGCGGGAGGGGGAGGCCAGGGAAGGCGGACTTCATAAGATACGTCAGGATATGCAACGGTGGTGGGTGGGTAGGGAGTTCATAATCGGTGAGGCAATGTTACGGGTCATCATAAACATGAGCGATCCTTCACATATTAAATTGGGAAACCTTGATAGGGTGGAAGGTAAGGCAGTGGTAGAAGGTGTTTATCCGATGTATGATTGGCGTAATATCTGGGGGCGTTTGAACAAATTACGTTTAAAACCTAAAGTACGAGAAGTAATGTATAGATTTTTACATGGGATCTTACCGTCTGGAATGGTTTTATTCCATAAGAGAATACGGGAGGATGGGATATGCAAGGCTTGTGGTGGATGGGAGACTGTTTTCTATATGGTGTATTTTTGCGAATATATTGAACTAATAAGGGTTTGGTTGGGTAAGGTAATAAGGTTAGTGGGAGGGGGGGGGGGTTTGCAGGTGTTGAGGGTTTTAAGCTTAGACATAGGTGGGGTGAATCAGATGGTAGAGAATGCGGTAGGGTATATAATTACGGATTATATTTATATGTCTTGGGCTATGAGAGGAGCGAACGTGTGTGAAAGAATTAATGCATTAACAGCAACTTTTTATAGGACAAAGTGTAGAAATAAGGAGGTGTATGGGGGGAGATGGGAGAGGGATTTAAGTGAGGGTTATAGGAATTTCACTTTACGGGATTTACGGGAGTTGAAAGGCAGGTAAGGGGGATGAAATGGGCTGGTTTCCTAGAATGGGCGGTAGCGTGATGAGTTTGATGGATGTTATATGAGGTATGTCTGGGGTGCAATTTTAACATTATTTGTTCCGAGTGTTTCAAGTACAATACAGTTATATTTGGAATTGTCGACTTATAACTATGTATGTGTATGTGTGTATATATATGCATGTGTTGTATGTGTGTGTGTACTTGTGTATGTATGTATATGTGTATGTGTATGTATGTGTATATATATATATATATATATATATATATATATATATATATATATATATATATATATATATATATATATATATGTGTGTGTATATGTATGTATATGTATGTATTGTATGTATGTTTACTTTCTTGTATATACCTTTAATGTTTTTTCTCATGAACATTTTCAATGATATTCAATACATATTTTCTATGCGCATTTATGATTTTGATACAATGTGTAAATGTCAAAAATGGCTTTTTATGTATCAGTTTAATTTACAATGTATTTTTGTAAGCACAATTGATTTGGTGCCAATAGAAGCATAGTGTGTTTTGATATATTTGAGTATTGTTTTTCTTTTTAATTTGTCTAAATGGTGGTAATACTATGTATGTAGTTTAAGAGTTTTATGAACCTTGAAGTTGTAAGAATGGATGAAGTTATTCATGGTTGAGTTGACGTAATATTATAACTGACGTTGTAAGTGATTGTGTTCAATTAGACAACATACTTTATATACTTATTTATATGTATGTACATGAATGGTAAATTGAAGTCTGATTTTAAAGGTGAAGAGTGGGTTTTCCTTTTTTATTGTTATTTTTTTCTCTTTATGGTAATACAAGGTTGTATCATGTACACCAACAAATATGGTTAGGGGAATGTGGTAAAATTTTCGTGTTGATTAGACATTTATAATACAGACGAAATACTAGGCTTAGGTTAGGGTAAATTTATGATAATTGTGGAATGTTCTTTTGATTCAAACTGCTCTTTATTATACTTGTATTTTATTATTCTAGTGTAAATTAAGAGCAAGGATGATTAATTTGAGGAAGAGTTAATATAGGTTTGCATGTTTTTGCGAAAGTTAACTTATCCACATGTAGCTAGTATAGGACAGTTTTAAGCTTCGGTATCTGATTTTATATGTAGGTAATAGTGGTCATATTTGTTATATTGTAATGTTATTCGTTGATGTTTCAATATCTAATGTAACGTTTTTTCAGTTATTTGTTCATATATTGTCATCTTTAGGGTTTTTCCTTTTGTCTATTGTTGGTTTTAAATAAAATATAAAAAAAAAAAAAAAAAAACTACTGATGCCTACCACAAAATCCCCCAACAATCACGCAAAACGACCTCATTTATATTTGCTAATATACAGGGCCTTAAGCCATCCACCAACAACAAATACCTCTCATCAGTGGACTTCTAGGGGAGTCAAATGAAAATGAAATATGGATGACTGGGTACAATCTTTTCAGATGCGACAGAAAAAAACAGGCAACAAAGGGTGGGGGGGGGGGGGGGGGGGGGTGCCTGTATGTCAGCCACTCATTTGCACTGAGATACTGAACACAACAAATAATGTAGTTGTGCTTGTATATAAGCCACCAGATGCAACTTCCCAACAGTTCAAGGCACAGCTATCGAAAATTGTCTACTGTCTGGAAAACTTTCCAGCCCCATCCACAAACATCTTGCTGCTTGGTGATTTCAATCTAAGACATGCAAAATGGAAGAATGAGGCAAATGTTGTAGCAGAAATAATCCCTGGAGGCAGCTCAGATGAAGTCACTCACAAATGAGCTGCTGAATTTCTGCAATAAACACACCCTAAGTCAGCAGATAGTGGAGCCAACAAGACTGGAGAACACACAAGACCTTATTTTCACAAATATTGAGGACTCGATAAGAAACATATTATAAAAAACAAATAATTCTGATCACAATCTAACCGAAGTCCAGACTTACATGCACAAGGGTCCTGATCAGCAAAATGCATACAGCTATGTGGGTACCTTTACCAAATTCAACTTCAATAACAAAAACATCTTCTGGGACCAGGTAAACCATGTCCTAAATGAAACATGTTGGGAAGATATCTTAACATGGACCCCAAGCAGTGCCTTGAAAAAATCAACTTTCTGGTAGTTGAAGTATGTTCAAAGCATATTCATCTAAGAAAAAGGAGAAGTAAACTGGAAAGAGGGAGATGCTCCCTCTGCAGAATGCCAGATTATCTGAAACATGGAAGGAAGTGCTAACCAGGGAAGTGGAAAATATTGAGCTTAAGTTAAAGGACTCGTACAGGATCCAGGAGAGACAAGAGGAGCTAAAAGCGATTAGCGAAATTGAAAGAATTTCGAAATATTTCTTTTCATTTGCCTAAAATAAGGCAAAAACCATCTTGTATAGGGCCTCTGCTCAGACAAGATGGAGCCTACACAGATGGTGACAAAGAAATGAGTGATATACTGAAATCATAATACGACTTTGTGTTCAGCGAGCCACTAATCAGTCTAAAGACAGACAATCCAAATAATTTTTCCATGAATGAGGCTCAAAACCCTGTCAATGTATGAAAATTTCTGATATAACCCTAATTCCGCTCGTCTTTGAGATATCCATTGACAACATGCCGCAGGCCTAGACTCGTGGAACTCTGTGTTCATTAAGAACTTCAAGAAACCCCCCTTGCGGGCTATTAAGTATGCTATGGAGAAGGATCATACTGAGGTGAGATTCCATAGTCACTAAAAACTACAGATATAGCCCTACTCCACAAAGGTGGCAGCAAAGCAATAGTTAAGAACTAAATACCAATAGGTTTAACGTCTCGCATCATAAAAATCTTTGAATGAGTTCTAAGAAGTAGGATTGCAAACCACTTGGACTCCCAACAGAGCAGGTCGCTCCTGCTTCTCGCAACTACTGGACCACTATGATATGGTCTTGGATGCACTGGAAAACACTCAGAATGCAGATGTAGTATACACAGATTTTGCAAAAGCCTTTGACAAGTGCGATCATTGTGTAGTAGCACACAAAATGCGTGCTGAGGGATAACTGGCAAAGTGGGCAGATTGATCTTCAACAGAGTTAAATCGGAAGCTGCCATAGTGAAGAGCTCTGTTAAACAAAGGACAGTACTCGCCCCTATCCTGTTCCTTTTCCCCATATCAGACATAGAAAGAGATGTAAACCATAGTACCGTATCATCCTTTGCATACGAAATTAGGATCTGCATGAGTCATCCACTGAGGACACGGCAAATCTCCTAGATATAAACAAATTTTTCCAATGGGCAATTGAGAACAATTTGATGTGCAATGAAAACAAATTCCAACTACTCCGTTATGGAAAACTGGAGGAAATAATAACTAGAACTGAGTATACTACAAACTCTAATCATACAATAGAGCGGAAAAGTAATGTGAAGGACCTGGGTGTGGTAATGTCTGAGGATCTCACCTTCAAGGATCACAACAGTGCCACTATAACAACTGCGAGGAAAATGATAGGATGGATAATGAGAACGTTCAAGACAAGAGATGCCAAGCCAGTGATGATCCTTTTTAAATCACTTATTCTCTCTAAGCTGGATTACTGCTGTACATTGACATCTCCATTCAAGGCAGGTGAAATTGCAGATCTAGAGAATGTACAGAGAACCTTTACGGCACATGTAATTTACATCAAACACTTTAACTACTGGGATCGCTTGGAAGTGCTTGAGTTGTACTCGCTGCAGCGTAGGCAAGAGAGATGCACCATAATCTACACCTAGAAAATCCTAGAGGGACTGGTCCTTAATCTGCACACAGAAATCACTTCCTATGAGAGCAAAAGACTTGGCAGGTGATGCAACGTACCACCATTGAAAAGTAGGGGCACTATTAGTACACTAAGAGAAAACACAATAAGTGTCCGGGGCCCAAGACTGTTCAGTAGCCTCCCACCAGTCATAAGGGGAATTACCAATAGACAACTGGTTGTCTTCAAGAGGGATCTGGACAGATGCCTAAAGTAAGTGCCAGATCAGCCGGGCTGTGGTTCGTACATTGGATTACGTGCGGCCAGCAGTATCAGCCTCGTTGATCAGGAGCTGATCCACCGGGAGGCTTGGTCATGGACCGGCCATGGGGCGTTGATCCTCAGAATACCCTCCAGGTAGACACCAACCAGGTAGGTAGGTAGGAAGGTGAGGGTTCCAGGCAAATGCTGTATTCAAGATGGGACTGCCAAACGTCGTATATAAAAGGGCCGTGAATAACTTGAGATTTCTGAAAGCGTCTCTTAGCTTTATCAAACGAACATTGACTCTAGAGGTTAATCATTTAGTGTGTACCTCCGACAATATGTTAGGCACTATGCTCACCCCTAGGTCGGTCTTCATACTTGTCCAGCGAGTTTGTACTCGGTTTCCGGTCTTCCTGCCCCTAAGCCAATTTTCAAAACCTTGCATTTGCTGTGGTTGATTTCAAGTAGCCACTTGTCTGATCAGTCTTCAAAATTGTCCACGTCCATTTGTAGCACTTCCTTGTCCTCGTTGGAAATAAGTCACTCTGTCTGACTTTTTTGGGTTATCCTAGGTTCTCTACACATATGCTGCTATGTATGATAATTCTATGTAACTGTATTTGTGTATACCTGAATAAACTTACTTACTTACTATATTCTCTAATTTCTTGACGTGCTTGGCCAGGTGTGGGTTCCAAACTGGTGCTGCATACTCCAATATGGGCCTGATGTACACGGTGTACAGAGTCCTGAACGACTGATTACCGAGATGTAGGAATGCTATTCTTAGGCTTGCTAGTCACCCATGTGCCGCAGCAGTTACTTGATTGATGTGCGCCTCAGTAGATGTGTTCACTGTTATACACACCACAAAAGTGTGTGTGTGTGTGTGTGTGTGTGTGTGTGTGTGTGTGTGTGTAGGAGTGAAATTCTGCAAAGTAAAAGGACACAAGCGCAACTAACGTGACATTTTATTGTGGCAACGTTTCGCTCTCCACGAGTGAAATTCTGTTTCAAGCTGGATAAAACGGCTAGTGAAAGTCACAAAATACTTCAATAAGCATTTGGCTGCGATCCAAAGGGCTGGACACAAGGTTTTAATGGTTGTCTCGTTTCAGAGTAGGACGAATGTTAGTTGAGGTTGATGAACACTCGTCGTCCATCAACTTAAAAAAAAAAAAAACTCCAACATTGAAAAAGAATGGGACCACCTCTACTAGTAGTCAAGAGAAGGCGGACCTCTTTGTCGAATACTTTGCTACCAAAATGCAAGTTCCTGATCCAGCAAGGGACCCTCCTTCGCTAGCTGCAAGAACTGTGTCAAAACTGTCAGTGGTGACAAGGCAGGAGGAGGTCCATTTCCTTAAATCACTCGACCAAGAAAAGGCTGTGGGCTCAGACAAGTTGAGCCCAAGATTGCTGAGAAGATGTGCAGACCAGCTAGCAGCACCTCTAACTCGCATCTTTCAGCACTGCCTAGTACAGTGTAAATGGCCCTCTCTGTGGAAAGAGGCAAATGTAGTCCCTGTTCACAAAAAGAAGAGCAGAGCAGAAATCAGCAACTACAGACCAGTGTCGCTCCTGTCAATCACTGGTAAGATCCTTGAGACAATAATCTCAAGTTTTTTGACTACCACTCACTACTTTGTGACCGTCAATATGGCTTCAGGAAAGGTTACTCTGCTGCTGATCTGTTGTTAAACCTCTCCACTAAGTGGCACCAGTCACGGGATAAATCCAAAGTCAGCTGTGTGGTAGCACTGGACATTGCTGGTGCTTTCGACCGGATGTGGCACCAGGGCCTCTTAGCAAAACTTCAAGAACTATGAATTGCAGGCTCTATGCTATGTCTCTTCAGTGATTACCTTTATGGTAGATATCTAAGGGTAGTTCTCAATGGAACGGAATCAGCAAGACATCCTATTGGGGCAAGTGTTCCACAAGGAAGAGTGCTGAGACCATTGTTATGGAATGTCTACTTCAATGACCTTCATCTCATCCCAGAATCCCATGCATATGCAGACGCCTGTACACTGACATTCACTTATCGAAGAAAAGAAATGCCAGCTGCTCTAAGCTACATCAATCACCAGCTAAAAGCTATATCAGCTTGGGAAAATAGATGGCAAGTAACATTTGCACATGAGAAAACAAATGGTCTCTAGGCATCATGATGGTAATGCTGGTGCAGTAGTAAGGATGAATGGGAGGGTGTTGGCACCTGGAGAAGAAGTTGATATCCTTGGGGTGAAATTTGACTCCAAACTGACCATGAAGAACCATGTAAATCTTGCAAATAAGGCAGCCAGGAAGCTTACAGCACTTCGCCGTATCTTGCATCTGCTTGACAGTAGGGGTTGCAAGATTCTGTATGAGGCACAAGTACGCTCACACCTTGAGTATGCTCCACTTTCTTGGTTTGCCTGCCCCCTCTCATCTGCGACTGCTTGACAGAGTAGAGAAGAGAGCAAGACGTCTCATCTCTCGCCTGGACCCATCCTGGATAGATCTGTCATTTCAGCAGAGCCTTCAACGCAGGAGGGATGTGGGTGGCCTTATTGTTATGTACAAGGCCAATATTGTCAAAGTACCACACTTGGATCCACTTCGAGAACAGCGTGAAACAAGCTTTTATGCCACAAGACGGGCAGAAAGCAGCAACTTCACTCTGGCTGTACCCTTTTCCAGAACATCACTCCATCTGAGATCATATATACCCAGGATGACTCGAGTACGGAACACATTCGTACAGCATAATGATGTCAACTAGATAAAGTCAGTTGATCAAATGAAAATGCTGGCCCATAGATGGCTCCAACCTCATTCTGTTCCCTACTTGTATGTCTCATAACAATAAAAATGCTTTCAAATGAGCTGATGTAGGCAACAGCTCTTAGCTTGTCAATAAAGTTAGGAATCCTTAACCTGTAAATAGCTTGTCAATAAAACTAGGGATCCTTAACCTTGTCAAACCCTGTGTAAAAGAAAAAGAAGTGAGGAAGGTTCTTCACGAAGACCGTCGTCAGAGCATTCAGGATATTGCAAGTGTGGTGGGATTTTCCTATGAGTTGTGTTAAGGCATTTTGACTGAAAATTTGAACATGAGGTGAGTGGTTGCGAAATTTGTGACCCTTTTGCTACTTCCCAGATCTAGTTCCCCGTGACTTCTTTCTCTTTACAAAAATAAAAATGACGCTCAAGGGGCTGTGTTATAACGAAGTGGAGGAGATACAAGCATAAACGCAGACTGCATTAGACGCCTTTAGAAAAGGAGTTCCACTGATGTTTCGGAAAGAGGCACTGGGATCAGTGTATAGGCTTCCAAGGAGAATATTTCGTTCGAGGGAAACGGCTTCAACTAAACCTATATATTTTTTTGCGGCAGTCCAAGAACTTTCTGATAGCATCTCCCACAGTATTGGAGCTCTTAGAAAGGATTTCTTAAACAATTAATAGCAAATCTTGCTTGAGTTCTGGGACAATGTAATAAAGGGGAAGGGATGATTGAGAGAGAGAGAGAGAGAGAGAGAGAGAGAGAGAGAGAGAGGGGGTGGGGGGGAGGAAGGGAGGTAGCTGCAAGAAGCTGTATGATGCAGGCAATGATATTATAACCCGCATATGCTACAGTGGATCGGAGAGTACTTTTTGGACGAAGACAGAGCTATTGTCTGCAAAGAGGTGTGAGAATAAGAAAGTGTAACAAGGACGGGCATTGAATTTGGTACTGTTTCTATATGTGAATGACGTACTAGAAGAGATGCATTCTTATTTGCAGATGTGGAGAATAAATACCGATAAGGACAAGGAAAAGCTACAAATGAACCTGGAAAACGAGAAGAGATCAAAACAAGTGGCTACTAGAACTGAACCCCAGGAAAAGCAATGTTGTGAAAATTTGGGAAAGTTAAAAAGTAGAAAATGAGTATAGTTAGAAGGATGGAGGCTGCAGAACTCATGTTACAAAAAGGGATGCCTATAAAGTATAGGCATCTCCAGAGAATACTAGAGGGTAAACTTATTGTTCCCCCTCTAGCATCTAGTCTGTTTCTGGCTTTGTAACAGTTTGTCAAAGTATTCTGCTACAGTTAAAATTTAAAATTTTGATAATTTGTTTTAGGATTGCAACTGATAGGATACTAACTAACGAAATAAAAATTGAGATCTTTATTAATAAAGTTGTTTTGGTGGATAAAATCTAAGTAAATAAATTTGATATAATTTAGGATATAAGCTCCTACACCTCTCTTGTAGTGCAAAGTTAAATTGTATATACAGTAGTATAGTGCTCAGGGCACATTTCATATCAGTACGACTTAAGTACCGGTACGTTATTATCAGTTATATAAATAATAATAGCATATACATGCGTGTGAGAATGTGTGTGTGTGCTTAAAGTTGTTCGTTATGTCTCAGTAAGACTAGACTCAACTTACTTAAATAGTGACTGGCTAAACGTCCTCAAATAATCTATCTTCTTGACCAACAAGGCAATCAAACCAGCTTGCTTGAACACTATGATGAACCCTTCGAACAACAATGTAATGAGCAGCAGCAAAGAGTCAGGAACAAGGAACCGAAATAACGATCCTAACTGGGGACCATCAGCAGATTCTCCATGAAAGTCATAAAACTTTCTTTATACTGAATTTAAGTTCAGTATAACCAAATCCCCGACTACGACAGTGCATGGACGCCACACAAAATAGGTCAGAAGCTTTAGCTTGGGACGTGGGTTGACCTAGAGTGCCGGTACGACGTACAACCTCAGCAAAACGTCAAAAATCACTAAATCTGAACAATGCTCTGTGAACAGTTACACACAGTTACAAGATGTATGTTTCGACTCACCAACGAAATCATACTCTACCAAAACAGTCTAAATAATGGTAGATAAGACACATAGGCAACATTTAGGCAACTTTATTCCGAAACGTTTCTCCTACACAGTAGGCTTCTTCAGTCGAATACAGAAAGTAGGCATCAGTAGAGATGTGAAGACGATGTAATCAGTCCATCACCCTTGAAGTTGGACTGATTACATCGTCTTCACATCCCTACTGCTCCTGCCTACTTTCTGTATTCGACTGAAGAAGCCTACTGTGTAGGCGAAACGTTTCGGAATAAAGTTGCCTAAATGTTGCCTATGTGTCTTATCTACCAACCTGTCGGTATTGTATACCATTTGATAATCAGTATAAATAATGAACAGAGACGAGAGGGATGCTTCCAGGACTAGGAGCAGATGGAGAGAGTGGTGCTTGTCGAGCGATGACCAGCTATGGAGAGAGAGCGATTTCTCGACTACAGGCCTCACATCATGTGATATCATGTGACTCGCCTGTGGTACTGCAGAGACGCCGGAAAATAAACAAACGAGCTGATAATTAGCTAAGCAGTTTACCAATGCAGGCAGCCAATCACAACTCTCGAACAGTGAGCACAGTGAAGTGTAAATGTTACATCCTACCTAATGACATAGCTAAATAAAAAATTAATATAAAGCAAGACATTTTCATTTTAGCTATTAATGAAAATATCGACAATATAAAATTATATGAGATAATATACATCAAATATACATTATATACATTGTGTCCCTTTCAGGGGGTGCAACACCTCAATGATCCAAGGGTGTGTATAGTACTAAAGCACACATCAAATATGTAAATATATATTCTGATAAATCTAAGAGTAACTTTCAGGAGTCTCTTCGGTCATTTACTTACTGCCCTATATTTGACATATGTTAGACATCTTTGAGTAGGCAGCACAAGCCTGGAACCCTCACCGCATGAAGCATATTAAAAAGCTGGAGAAAGGTCAAACAAGGAGTCACTAGCAGAGATGGTCTCTAAAGATAGGGAGGCTAACGGTATGGTGAAGACAAAGTAATCTGGAGTGAAAAGCAATGGGAGGAAAAAAGGAAGGTCACTAAGGATCCATGGACTCCGTCAGGCTAGAGACCCAAAAAGCAGGACATGGAACGACATGGAATTTGAGATTGTATTGATCATTGAGTGTATATGAAGGGAGAGAGACAGGATAGATTGCAAATTTTCAGAATATCAGGTCTTCTCACGGCATACAAAACACGATTAAACTAAGACACACAGGCAACATTTAGGGATATTTATTCGAAACGTTTCGCCTACACAGTAGGCTTCTTCAGTCGAGTACAGAAAGTAGGCAGGAGCAGTAGAGATGTGAAGACGATGTAATCAGTCTATCACCCTTGAAGGTGTAGATTTGACGTTGTCAGTTCTTCAGCCTGGAGAAGAATTCTGTTTCACAGTCTGAAACAAAGTGAAGAACCAGCGACGGTGTGGAGACTTATATACTGTCGGCAGAAGAGGTGTGGAGTAGTAGAAGAAAGAATGTAATCACTGAGAGTCACATCCCTCTCAGATCCAACCATTCTCTTGAAAAAGTTGTCGGTATTGTATGCCATTTTGATATTCACGATTAAACTAATCTTATCTTCTGGTCACGTATAGCTCAGGACAGGATCTTAAGATAGAAAGCTTGCCTGCAGACTAAGCGATGTTACAATCGTTTATACCTATGTAGATTGGTACAGGACAGTTACAGAGGAAAAATCTGAGGGAGTATGTGAAAACCATCATATATGGTAAAGCGCAGTAACAATGAGGCCTGGAGGAGCACTTTCCTGGCAGGCCCAACTCAAGACCTGTACCCAGTTTCCTGGGACCAACACTAACACAAACTCCTCACCCTTTCCCAGTATCCTCCTGTTTACACCTTATCAACCCAACTCCAACCCTACCTTATCCCACTCCTGTCAGATAAGCAACATGCAGGAAGACCAGACAATACAGACCAGTGTATGGTAAGGAAAAGCAAGCTCAGATTATGAAAATGGCAATAAGCTGAAAGAACGAAAAGCTCAGGTAACCCCCAGACATTGTAGCTGAAAAAGACAAAAATAATGAAACTGATATCAGACGCCATATTTCCAGCAAGATGTATCAGCCACACACTGCAAAAGAGCTTGCAGGATTCACTTTTGACGTCTTTGCTGCCCCTACACCCACATTCTAACTGACCTCCTCGCAGATAGTCCCACCTAACATGTAGACACTCTTTGACTTTATAACAGAAACTAACCAAGTGAATCAACTTTGTAGCTTTTACTCTAACACTGTCCCTGTCTCCACTAACTCTAACCCTTACACACTCCTGACCCTTACTCCATCCTCTTCTTCGTCCATCTTTCCCTGCAGTACTGTAAAACCCCTTTGGGTTTAGTGCTTAACTTGATTATATTATTATAATAACCTATGTGACATGCCAAGATATTAATGAAAATAATATAGATATGCTAAGTAAATTTTCTGAATTTGATGGAACAGACAAGTGAAATGTAGATACAACGCCTATTGTGTATCCATATGCTTTTGCGCTACCGTCCATAGGATGGATATGGGGTGCACAATAAACTAGCCATTTCGGTGGCAAAATCTAAAAAAAAAAAACTTATTAACCAACAGGATATCAAGTGATAAGGAAAGACGGGAAACAGGGGAGTAGCGGCACTCTTGATGAATGGACCTTTCTGAGGTGTGAGGGATAAACAGATAAGAAGCAAATAACTTAACATTGAGCTCACTTAAGATTGAGAAGACACATTAGTGGTTGCAGTGACATAAATCCTTTACCTAATAGTGGGAGGCCAAGACAGGAACTCGAAGACAAAAAATCATTGTTGACATAGCAGGAGCAGTTGGAGTGCACAGAGGGCTGGTACAAAGTTACTTATCGTGGATGATTTAAACCATAAAGAAATAGATTAGGAGAACTGGGACCCATATGAGGGACCGAAATCCTGTAGGGTTACATTTATGAAGGTGATTAGGGAAAACTTGTTTGAGTTACCATGCTGAGGACATGACAAGGGAGAGAGAAATGAGCCAACAAGACTGTACCTATTATTTACCGTAAGTACTGCTGATATAGATGAAATAGAATATGACAGTTCTTAACGTAAAGACTCTCTGAGAACTAGAAATAGAGGGAAGAACGACAGTGGGAACGCACGCACGCACGCACGCACACACACACACACACACACACACACACACACACACACACACACACACACACACACACACACACACACACACACACACACACACACACACAGACGCAAGGAGGAACGAGAGGCAATGACGAAGATGAGCAGGACCCAGACAGGAGGAGGAAGGGCAAACACACCCCACAGAATCTCCCGCCAAAAGACTCCAACCGCGACATTCCCAACGCAACTGAGCAACCTATACTACAACCCACTCACTGTTCCCTCTGCCACCAACCCCCATATCACAAACCTCACCCCAACAGCTGTCCCTTACGGGCATTCTGACCCCACCCCCATCATCACAAACCCCACCTACACCACAGCCCCATATAGGCCCCCACCAAGGCTCTCGCTCCCCCAACCCCAATATTCTTGCATGACCACAATGATAGAAAAGAAACTGTAAGTTTGGTACACAAACGCGGATGGAATAACGAATAAACATGAGGAGTGGAACGAAAGAATCAGTGAAAAATCCCCAGACATCATAGCAGTCACAGAAACATAACTCGCTGAGACAATAACAGACACAATCTTCCCAACGGGATATCAGATCCTGAGGAAAGATAGAAGGAGTAGAGGGGGAGGAGGGGTTGCACTGCTCATAAAACACCGATGGGGATTTGAGGAAATGGAAGGCATGGACATGATTGGAGAAAGAGACTACATTGTAGGTACAATTCAGTCCAGAGAACATAAAGTAGTCATTGGAGTGATGTATAACCCACCACAGAACTGCAGGAGGCCAAGAGAGGAGTACGAAGAAAACAACAGGGTGAAGGTGGACACACTGGCTGAGGTGGCAAGAAGAGCTCACTCGAGCAGAGCAAAGTTACTGGTAATGGGCGATTTCAACCACAGGGAGATCGACTGGGAAAACCTGGAGCCACATGGGGGTCCCGAAACATGGAGAGCCAAGATGATGGATGTGGTACTTGAAAACCTCATGCATCAACATGTCAGGGACACAACCAGAGAGAGAGGGGAGGATGAGCCAGCAAGACTGGATCTTGTGTTCACCCTGAGCAGTTCAGACATTGAGGACATCACTTACGAGAGGCCCCTTGGAGCTAGCGATCACGTGGTTCTGAGTTTTGATTATATAGTAGAGTTACAAGTGGAGAAGGTAACAGGAACTGAAGGGGACAGGCCAAACTATAAAAGGGGGGACTACACAGGTATGAGAAACTTCCTGCAGGAGGTTCAGTGGGACAGAGAAATGGTAGGAAAATCAGTAAACGAGATGATGGAATATGTGGCAACAAAGTGCAAGGAGGCAGAGGAAAGGTTTGTTCCCAAGGGAAACAGAAGTAATAGGAAGACCAAAACGAGTCCTTGGTTTACCCGAAGGTGTAGGGAGGCAAAAACTAAGTGCAACAGAGAATGGAAAAGGTACAGGAGGCATAGGACCCAGGAAAACAAGGAGATTAGTAGAAGAGCCAGAAACGAGTATGCACAGATAAGGAGGGAGGCCCAGCGACAGTATGAAAACGACATAGCATCGAAAGTCAAATCTGACCCGAAACTGCTGTATAGCCACATTAGGAGGAAGACAACAGTCAAGGACCAGGTGATAAGGCTGAGGAAAGAAAGTGGAGAACTCACAAGAAACGATCAAGAGGTATGTGAGGAGCTCAACACGAGATTTAGGGAAGTATTTACAGTAGAGACAGGAAGGACTCTGGGGGGACAGACCAGATGGGGACACCAGCAAGGAATACACCAACAAGTGTTGGACGACATACATACAGATGAGGAGGTGAAGAAACTGCTAAGGGACATCGATACCTCAAAGGCAATGGGACCGGACAACATCACCCCGTGGGTCCTTAGAGAGGGAGCAGATATGTTGTGCGTGCCACTTACCACAATCTTCAACACGTCCCTAGAAACTGGGCAACTTCCTGAGGTATGGAAGACGGCAAATGTAGTTCCCATTTTTAAAAAAGGAGACAGAAAAGAGGCACTAAACTATAGACCTGTGTCATTGACGTGTATAGTATGCAAAGTTATGGAGAAGATTATCAGGAGGAGAGTGGTGGAGCACCTGGAACGGAACAAGAGTATAAATGCCAACCAGCATGGATTCATGGAAGGCAAATCCTCTGTCACAAACCTTCTCGAGTTTTATGATAAAATAACAGAAGACACGAGAGAGGGGTGGGTTGATGGCATCTTCTTGGACTGCAAGAAGGCCTTTGGCACGGTTCCTCACAAGAGATTAGTGCAGAAGCTAGAGCATCAGGCGCATATAACAGGAAGGGCACTGCAATGGATCAGAGAATACCTGACAGGGAGGCAACAACGAATCATGGTACGTAATGATGTATCACAGTGGGCACCTGTGGCGAGTGGGGTCCCACAGGGGTCGGTCCTAGGACCAATGCTATTTTTGGTAAATGTAAACGACATGATGGAAGGGTTAGACTCAGAAGTGTCCCTGTTTGCAGATGTGAAGTTAATGAGAATTAAATCTGATGAGGACCAGGCAGGACTTCAAAGAGACCTGGACAGACTGGACACCTGGTCCAGCAAATGGCTTCTCGAATTTAATCCTGCCAAATGCAAAGTCATGAAGATAGGGGAAGGGCACAGAAGACCACAGACAGAGTATAGGCTAGGTGGCCAAAGACTGCAAACCTCACTCAAGGAGAAAGATCTTGGGGTGAGTATAACACCGAGCATGTCTCCGGAAGCACACATCAATCAGATAACTGCTGCAGCATATGGGCGCCTGGCAAACCTGAGAACAGCATTCCGATACCTTAGTAAGGAATCGTTCAAGACACTGTACACCGTGTATGTCAGGCCCATACCGGAGTATGCAGCACCTGTTTGGAACCCGCACTTGATAAAGCACGTCAAGAAACTAGAGAAAGTACAAAGGTTTGCGACAAGGTTAGTTCCAGAGCTAAGGGGAATGTCCTATGAAGAAAGATTAAGGGAAATCGGCCTGACGACACTGGAGGACAGGAGGGTCAGGGGAGACATGATAACGACATATAAAATACTGCGTGGAATAGACAAGGTGGACAAAGACAGGATGTTCCAGGGAGGGGGCACAGAAACAAGAGGCCACAATTGGAAGTTGAAGACACAAATGAGTCAAAGAGATATTAGGAAGTATTTCTTCAGTCATAGAGTTGTAAGGCAGTGGAATAGCCTAGAAAATGACGTAGTGGAGGCAGGAACCATACACAGTTTTAAGACGAGGTTTGATAAAGCTCATGGAGCGGGGAGAGAGAGGGCCCAGTAGCAACCGGTGAAGAGGCGGGGCCAGGAGCTAAGACGCGACCCCTGCAACCACAAATAGATGAGTACACACACACACACACACACACACACACACATATGCACACACACATATGCACACACACACATACACATGCACACACACACACACATATGCACACACACATATACATACACACATACATATACATACACACACACATATACATACACATACATACACACACATGCACGCACGCACACACACACACACACACATGCGCGCGCGCGCGCACACATGCACACACACTCACACACATATATACATACACACATACACATGCGCACACACACACACACGCATTCACATGCGCGCGCACACACACACCAGGAGCCAGGAGCTAGGACTCGACCCCTGCAACCACAAATAGGTGAGTACATGCGCGCGCGCGCACACACATGCACACACACTCACACATATACATACTCACATGCACGCACACACACGCATTCACATACACATGCGCGCACACACACACACACACACACACGCACGCACACACACACGCACAGAGTCAGCAGACATGGGTGACAAGGCTCCGAGAACCTTAGTGTTTTTAGGGCGTGCAGTATCTGCTAGCAGTAATCAGTGGTAGTGACAACGTCAGTGAACAATCCTACGAGTGATAACCAAAGTTATTAGTTAAAAAAAAAAAGTCGAGAGGAAGCCTGAAATCATTAATATTTCAAAGTGCCAAACTGTTAGGGACCTAGTAGGCACCTGTTGCCACACACATTCAAATATACAAAGATCAAAGTGAGTGTGGAAGCGGGTGTTCAAGAATTACGAGAGATTGGTTAACAGTGAGAGTGAAAAAGTTAATAAGCAAAAGGAGAAAGGATATATAAAATATATAACAAGGGAAGGCGGCAGGAGTAGGCCTGTTGAAGCAGTGACATCACAATTCTATCATAAGTGTAAAGTGAAATCACTTGAGGAACGCGGGATGTATGAGCATATATGGTTATAAACATCACAGGTGAAGGATTTTCAAAATAGTGATAGAAGGCCTATGTACGACGACTACGTCATCAGCATCTGGCAACTTGTCATCGCGCCGCTGCCAGCGCAAGTATTGCTCACCTACTGTGGTTGCATATTGTCAGATTCTGGTCTCTGCACCACTGTTAGATACTGGTCACTCACTCCTGCAAGCTATTACCAGAATTAGAGTAGAAATAGCGTAGATAATGTGAAGATAGAGTTGTTACTTTCTATATTTTATAAGTAGAATTGATAAGTGTTAGAATAACTATTGGTAAGTTTTAGAATTACTGGTATTACTACTGGTATTTATTAGCAGTATGAATACTTAGAAGTGGGGGCACACACACACAAAGAACAAGCAGTCAGGCACTTGTAAAAGCTGTAGTACACATGCATGCAGACACACACACACATACACAGGATTTCACACCTTCCTGTAAATTGACCTGATAACCCTTCCTCTAACATTTCACTATCCACCTCTCACCACCTCTCTTCCTATCTTGCTACCTATCTCTCTGTCTACCTATCTCTACCTCTCTACCTATCTCTACCTATCTCATCTCTCCCATCTCTCCCCTCTCTCCACTCTAACATCTCTCCCCCTCTCATTATCTCTCCCCCTCTCATTATCTCTCCCTTCTCCCATTTCCCATCTCTCTCTCCCCTCTCCCACTCTCCTCTCTCTCCCCTCTCTTCTCTCTCTCCCTCTCTCCCCTGTCTCTCCCCCTCTCCCCTCTCTTTGCCCCCTCTCTCCCCTCAATCTCTCTCTCTCCCTCCCCCATTTTCCCTTCTCACTCACCCCTTCTCTTTCTCACTCTCTCACTCTTCTCTCTTTCAAAAATAAAAAAAAGAAAGGGAAGGAAGGAGAAAAAAAATGGTGGGGACTCGAAGGAAACAGGGATCAGATGAGAAGGGTTCTGGTAAGGAGTGGATGGAGGAGCAGTGGAAAAGGATGGAACAAGAGTGGGAGAGAAAATTAGGAGAGCTTTCTGAAAAAATGAAGACAGAGCTTTCTGTGAACTTAGAAAAGAGGTTGGAGAAGAAGAAGAATTGGGAGGCACAGCCTGTTTACCTCATCTACTGCAGTAGCAGTAGTTAGATGAGGTAGACAGGCTGAAGCAAGTTACAGGGGCATTGACCAGAGAAGATACAACATATGAAGCTGAGAGGCTGAAACAGGAAGGATATATGAATTATGCTAAGGTTATATCAGCCTGCCAAGAAGGGCCAAGGAGTGAAAGGGGAGAGCAGCTGGGTGTAGATGGAGAGGGTGATAGGTCAAATGCAGAGGCACAACCATGCTACCAAGAGCCATTGGAAAAAAACAAGGGAAAAAATGACCACGTACAGGCAGGAACCAGAGTCACAGAGGGAGAGGCAATGGGAGGAGGAAAGGGCAAAATCACTGTTTATCCATGGGCTTCAAGAGAGAGAGGAAAGGACACACACTGAAAGATGACAGACAGAAAGAAAGGAGATTGAGAACATCACAGAAATAGGTGACGAAGACATGGACGAGATTGTAAATTTTCAGAGAATAGGGGGGTACTTGAAGGGGAGAAAATGACCGATCAAGCAGATTCTCAGGGCAGAAACAGTGCGGAACAGGATCCTCCAAGAGAAACCACTGTTGAAGTATTTGGAAGAGTACAAGAGGGTGTTCCTAGATAGACAGAGAACAAAAACAGAACGACAGCAGCTGAGGGAGAGGACAAAAAAGCGAAAGAAGCTAGGAAAGGAGACAAGGACAGAACCAGCAGAGGTCGATCAGAGAAGGACAGAGCAGCAAGGGCAAGCGCACGCACAACCATCCTCAGAACCCCATAACATATCACACCATCCCAACACTACAATCTACAATCCATACTCACAGCTTCCACCCAACATCCAGCTATAGCACCCCACAGTATGCTACCAGGTCGCCCACCCTCACAAGCCCCCCAAACCACACTGTTGGAAAGAAAACTGAAGGTATTCAATTCAATTCAAATTCAAATTCAAAGTTTATTCTCTATAAGGATTACAATGCTGAGTTTACAGAAATTTGGTTATTGTTTGGTTTACATGTAGTAAAATTGTGATTACAGAGTGTACCACTAGAACGCTTAGCATGGCTAGGCATTTCGGGCATACTTAGTTTTATTCTTAATTGTAAAATATTACAAATTATGAAGTAAGTTGGTCTTATGGCTAAGTGACTAAATACTAGTTTATGAGTTTAGCAATGTGAATGCTTTTGTTTTGGCACAGTATATAGTTTCAGTATTGGAGTATCACAGGATTCATTATTTTAAGACTGAGATTAATATTTCTGTTTATGGTCAAATGAGTGAGCGAGTGTAAGTGTGAACCACCAGGTGGTATTCGTGTAGTTAGTTGACGGGGTGTATCAGGGAGATAAGATGTTTTCTAATGGTAGTTTTGAAGGTGATGAATGTGTCTGCAGTTCTAGAGTTCTCAGGTAGGGTATTCCAGATTTTAGGGCCTTTGACATACATTGAATTTTTGTAAAGGTTTAGTCGGACACGGGGAATGTCGTAGAGATGTTTGTGTCTGGTGTTATGCCTGTGGGTTCTGTCACAACTATCAAGAAAGCGTTTTAGGTCAAGGTTGATATTAGAGTTTAAGGCCCTGTAGATATAGATTGCACAGTAGTAAGTGTGGATGTACTGAACTGGGAGTAAGTTTAGATCTTTGAAGAGTGGGGGGGTGTGCTGCCAGGGATGGGATTTAGTGATTATTCTTACTGCAGCTTTTTGTTGGGTTATTATTGGCTTTAGGTGTGTTGCTGCAGTTGATCCCCAAGCACAAATAGCATAGGTGAGGTATGGATAAATAAGTGAGTGGTATAGTGTGAGAAGGGCATTTTGCGGCACGTAGTATCGTATCTTGGAGAGGATCCCAACCGTTTTGGATACTTTTTTGGCTATATGCTGGATATGGGTGCTGAAATTCAGGTTGTTGTCAAGGTATAAGCCTAGGAATTTTCCCCCATTATTTCTGGTAATTAGAGTGTTGTCAATCTTAATGTTAATTTGTGCATCTCCTGCTCTGCTACCAAACATAATATAGTAAGTTTTGTCAGTGTTAAGCGTAAGTTTATTGGCTGTCATCCAAGTCGATATTTTAATCAGCTCCTCATTCACAATGGTGTTGAGGGTGGCAAGATTAGGGTGAGAGATGACATAAGTCGTGTCATCAGCAAAGAGAATGGGTTTCAGGTGTTGGGATACGTTTGGAAGGTCATTGATGTATATGAGGAAGAGCAGGGGACCAAGGACACTTCCCTGCGGAACTCCAGTATCAAGTGGCCGTGTTGCTGATGCTGTGTCTTTAATGGTGACGTACTGATACCTATTAGTAATGTAAGATTTGAAATAAGCAAGCGCATGGCCTCTTATACCGTAGTGGTCAAGTTTGTGGAGTAGGATTTGGTGGTTTACTGTGTCAAAAGCTTTTCTTAGGTCAATAAATATTCCTAGTGGATATTCCTTATTTTCCAATGCTGTGTAAAGCAGATCTAGCATTTTTATGATTGCATCATTAGTGCTTTTATTTTTCCTGAATCCAAACTGGCAGGGGTTGAGTATGTTTTGAGCCGTTATAAATGAATACAGTCTCTTGTACACGAGTTTCTCAAAGATTTTGGATAGCAATGGTAAGTTAGATATTGGCCTATAGTTGTTTAAGTCTGTAGGGTCACCACCTTTATGTATTGGTGTAACCCTTGCCATCTTGAGTAGTTTCGGGAAGGTGCTAGTCTCTATTGACTTGTTAAAAAGTAATGAAATAGCATGCGAAAGGACATGGGCCGCTCGCTTGTACAGTAATGGTGGGACATGAGACAGATTCCCCGAGTTATTTTTAAGTGACTTTATGATCCCAATGACTTCCGTGGGCTCAGTTGGTGCAAGATAGAAGGAATTAGGGAAATTACCATCTAGGTAGTCCCCGGCATGGGCATTGGTATGTGGGATTTTACTGGCGAGATTAGATCCTATGTTTGAGAAGAAGTCGTTTATCTTGTTAGCTGTGTCAGTGGGATGTAGTGGTGTTTCATTAGGATTAGTTAGGACAATATTCTTGGTTTTTCTCAGTTTGTGGGTCCCTAGAATCTGAGTGTGTGTTTTCCAGGTCTTTTTTATATCTCCTCTAGTGTCTGTGAATCTACTGGAGTAGTATAGTTGTTTGGCTTTTTTTATTACTTTGGTGAGAGCTGATGAATAGTGTTTAAGAGTATCTTTGTGAATTAAGCCCTGTCTATATTGCTTTTCATATTGGTGTTTCTTGTCTATGGATTTCAGAATGGTGCTGGTTAGCCATGGGCAACCAAGCCATTTGTTTGTGATCTGTTTTGTTTTTATAGGACAATGTTTGTTGTATAGTCTAAGTAATTTGTTAAGAAAGATGTCTGTCCAGTCATCAATACCATTGGCCTTGGAGAATTCTGTAGGCCAATCAACAGTCTCTAGGTCAGCTGTGAACTTCCTTACTGAGGCCTCGTCATGGAGTCTAAATGAGACATTGTTGTATTCAAGTGGTGGTTTACTAATGTTTGTCAGGAGGAAGGTAGTGCTATCTGTGATTATCCCTGATTTAAGGGGGGCTATGGTATGGTACACAAACGCTGATGGAATAACAAATAAGTGGGAGGAGTGGCACGAGAGTCAAAGAGGCATCACTGGACATCATAGCTCTCACAAAAACCAAGCTTACAGGTATGATAACAGATGCAATCTTTCCAACAGGATACCAGATCCTGAGGAAAGACAGAGGGAACCACTGCTGATCCTGATGAAGATGAAAGACAGAGCGAAGAAGCAAGCGATTACATAGCAGGAACGCTTCACTCTGGAGGTCCCAAAGTGGTAATTGCAGTGATGTATAACCCACCACAGAACAGCAGGAGGCCAAGGCAAGAGTATAATGAGAGCAATAGAGCGATGGTTGACACACTGGCTGCAGTGGCCAGAAGAGCTCATGCATGCAGGGCAAAGTTCCTGATCATGGGTGACTTTAACCACAAGGAAATCGATTGGGAGAACTTGGAGCCACATGGGGGCCAAGATACATGAAGGGCTAAGATGATGAAGGTGGCACTGGAAAACTTCATGTACCAACACCTAAGTGACACTACGAAAGAGAGAGAGAGAGAAGAGAGGATGAACCAGCAAGACTGGACCTAGTATTCACCTTGAGTAGTGCAGATATTAAGGACATCACATACAAAAGACCCCTTGGGGCCAGCGATCATGTGGTTTTAAGCTTCAATCAATCAATCAATCAATCAATCAATCAATCAATCAATCAGTCAAGTTTATTCTCTATAAGGATTACAATGCGGGGTTTACAAATTTTGGATATTGTGTGGTTTACACGTTTTAAAATACTAATTACAGAGGGGGCCACTAGGACACCTAGCATGGCTAGGCATTTCGGGCAGACTTAGATTAATTCTAAACTTTAAATTATTACAGATTGTGGTATAAAGGCTAAGTGACTACATTATAGTTTGTGAGTTTAACAATGTGAATGCTTTTGTTTTGGCACAATACATGGTTGTTATATCTTCGAAATTGGTCATCCTGTGTTATTTAACTATTGTAAGAGAAAATGTTCATCACTTAATATTATAGCGCGAAAGTCCCGTTTATAGCTAAAATAGAGACTTTCGGCGTTATATTATTATCTGTTAATATATGAAAAATACCATGGTATTATCGCTATTTTGTTATTATCGCTATTTTGTTATTATCGCTATTTTGTTATTATCGCTATTTTGTTATTATCGCTATTTTGTTATTATCGCTATTTTGTTATTATCGCTATTTTGTTATTATCGCTATTTTGTTATTATCGCTATTTTGTTATTATCGCTATTTTGTTGTTATCACTATTTTGTTATTATCACTATTTTTTTATTATTCTTAGGTAGGATTTCTTGTGTATATAGAGTTTAAGTCTCGGAACTGTCCGGTGAATTGTTCAATTGTTTATGTCCGGCTGGCTGATGTTTGGGTCAGCTGATCCAACCTGACGACGTGTCAACAGACTGGCAAGTAGTCAGTCTGCTCCCTGCTCTAGCCCTGACAACTGATCGTATATTGGCTCTTATGGTGTACAGTTTGAATGGTTTTGAGAATTGGACTCTAGAGCTGACTCAGTTTGTTCCTAATTGCTCTGAAAGATTCTTTTGATATTTATATTCTTGGTCAGTTCAGTAATCCATAGAGATACTTTACGGCCAGATTCAAAGGACTTGCCAAATCTTGTACCTTTTGTATTTTGAGTTTACAGTCTTGTTAAGACAAAGACGTAAATGTTATTGAAGTCTTAATTACAGGAAGAATAATTAAACTTCCTTATTAATGTGACATTTCCATGATTTTGAACTAAATGTATATGGTAAATTTATTGTACAAAGTATTAAGTTACATTAACTACAAAGAGAAGATAAAGTATTGTATTTAAATACTTTAATAAATTTGAATATTATTCTATGGAGTTTCCCAGTAGAAATTTTTTTCCCCTAGACTCTAAAATACCTTTAAATAACTCGGATCCAAAAATCTTGTTGCATAAGAAATAAATGGTAACAGGCCACATTCTGAAGTTTTTAAAAAATTTCTTATTCGCAACAATGGTGTGTATATTGGAGTATCATAGGCAAACTTATGACTAGTTAGGATTCATTATTTTAGGATTAAAATTCGTATTTGTGTTTATAGTCAATGGGTGAGTGTAAGTGTGAACCACCAGGTGGTTTACATATAGTTGATGGGGTGTATCAGGGAGATAAGATGTTTTCTAACGGTATTTTTGAAAGTGATGAATGTGTCTGCAGTTCTAGAGTTTTCAGGTAGGGTGTTCCAGATTTTAGGCCCTTTGACACATTGAATTTTTGTAAAGGTTTAGTCTGACACGGGGAATGTCATAGAGATGTTTGTGTCTGGTGTTATGCCTGTGGGTCCTGTCACAACTATCAAGAAAGCGTTTTAGGTCAAGGTTAATATTGGAATTTAAGGTCCTGTAGCTGTAGATTGCATAGTAGTAAGTGTGGATGTTCTGAACAGGGAGTAAGTTTAGATCTATGAAGAGTAGGGGGTGTGTTGCCAGGGATGGGATTTAGTGTTTATTCTTGCTGCAGCTTTTTGTTGGGTTATTATTGGCTTTGGATGTGTTGCTGCAGTTGATCCCCAAGCACAAATAGCATAGGTGAGGTATGGATAAATGAGTGAATGGTATAGTGTGAGAAAGGCAGTTTGCAGCACGTAATATCGTATCTTGGAGAGGATCCCCACCGTTTTGGATATTTTTTTTGTTGTGTGTTGGATATGGGTGATGAAATTTAGGTTGTTGTTGAGGTATAGACCTAGGAATTAGCCCTCATTATGTCAGGCAATTTGAGTGTTGTTGATCTTAATGTTAAGTTGTGCAACACCTGCTCTTCTACCAAACATAATGTAGTAGGTTTTGTCAGTGTTAAGTGTAAGTTTATTGGCTGTCATCCAAGTCAGAATTTTGAGCAGCTCCTCGTTGACACTGGTGTTGAGGGTGGCACGATTAGGGTGGGAGATGATGTAAGTCGTGTCGCCAGCAAAGAGAATGGGTTGCAGGTGTTGGGATATGTTTGGAAGATCATTAATGTAAATGAGGAAGAGCAGGGGACCAAGGACACTTCCCTGCGGAACTCCAGTGGCCGTGTTGATGAGGCTGTGTCTTTAATGGTGACATACTGATACCTATTAGTAAGGTAGGATCTGAAATATGCAAGCGCATGGCCTCTTACACCATAATGGTCAAGTTTGTGGAGTAGGATGCTGTGGTCTACTGTGTCAAATGCTTTTCTTAGGTCAAAAATTCCTAGCGGATATTCCTCATTCTCCAATGCTGTGTAAAGCAGATCTAGCATTTTTACAATTGCATCATTAGTGCTTTTATTTTTCCTGAATCCAAATTGGCAGGAGTTGAGTATGTTTTGTGCCGTTATAAATGAATATAGTCTCCTGTGCACGAGTGTCTCGAAGATTTTGGATAGCAATGGTAAGTTTGATATTGGCCTATAGTTGTTTACATCTGTAGGGTCGCCACCTTTATGTATTGGTGTAACCCTTGCTGTCTTGAGTAGTGTCGGGAAAGTGCTAGTTTCTAGTGACTTGTTAAAAATTAATGTAATACCATGCGAAAGGACATGGATGGCTCGCTTGTAAAATAATGGTGGGACGTGAGACAGATTCCCTGAGTTATTTTTGAGTGACTTCATAATCACGATGACTTCCGTGGGCTCAGTTGGTACAAGATAGAAGGAATTTGAAAAATTTCCATTTTGGTAGTCCCTGGCACAGGCTTTGGTACGTGGGATTTTACTGGCGAGATCAGATCCTATGTTTGAGAAGAAGTCATTTATCTTGTTAACTGTATCAGTGGGATGTAGTGGTGTTTCATTAGGTTTAGTTAGGACAATATTCTTGTTTTTTTTTAAGTTTGTGGGTCTCTAGAATCTGGGAAAGTGTTTTCCAGGTCTTTTTGTATCTCCTCTTGTGTCAGTGAATCTGCTGGAGTAGTACAGTTGTTTGGCTTTCTTTATTAATTTGGTGAGAAGTGATGAATATTTTTTAAGAATATCTTTGTGTATTAAGCCCTGTCTACATTGCTTTTCATATTGGTGTTTCTTATCAATGGATTTCAGAATACTGCTGGTTAGCCATGGGCAACCAAGCCGTTTATTCGTGATCTGTTTCGTTTTTATAGGACAATGTTTGTTGTATAGTTTAAGTAATTTGTTAAGAAAAATGTCTTTCCAATCGCCAATACCATTGGCATTGGAGAATTCTATAGGCCAGTCAAGAGTCAATAGGTCTGCTGTGAACTTCCTTATTGAGGCCTCGTCATGGAGTCTAAATGAAACTTTGTTGTATTCAAGTGGTGGTTTACTAATGTTTGTTAAGAGGAAGGTTGGGTAGTGGTCAGTAGTGCTGTCTGTGATTATCCCTAATTTAAGAGGGGCTAGTACATAGGTCCATATATGGTCTATTATGGTTGCACTTGTCTCAGTCAGCCTGGTTGGTTTAGTTATTGTTGGTATGAGAAGTGTGTTGTTCATATTGTTGATGAAATCAGTTACAGTCTGATCATCTGGTAGGCCAAGGTTGATATTGAAGTCTCCAGCTAAGAGGTGGTGGTGCTTGTTCATTTGTCTGTTATTAGTGCCTTTAGATTCTCACTGAAATTTGGGATGTTTGTGTGGGGTATCCTGTAAATGGCACCAATTGTTATAGGCGTCTTAAGTTTTTTTACAGTAAAATTAGCAAAAATGTATTCCCCATATTCATCACTAAAGCAAGTGGTGCTAATACAAGATAGTTGGTTAGGGTAATAGATTGCAATACCACCCCCAAATTGGTATGTCTGCAGTTGTGGATTGCTGTGTATCCTGGTAGTGGGTAGATATCTACTGTGTCCTGCTTAAGCCAGGTCTCAGTAAGAGCTACAAGTGGAGGGGGAAGCAGGAAGGCCAGGGCGAATGAAGCCAAACTACAAGAAAGGGGACTACACGGGAATGAGGAATTTCCTGAACGGGGTTCAGTGGGACAGAGAACTGGCAGGGAAGCCAGTTAATGAGATGATGGAATATGTAACAACAATGTGCAGGGAGGCTGAGAGGTTTGTACCCAAGGGTAACGGGAATAATGAAAAAACCTGGATAAGCCCATGGTTCACCCAAAGATGCAGGGAGGTAAAAGCCAAGTATGCTTGGGAATGGAAGAAATATAGAAGGCAAAGGACCCAGAAGAATTAGGAGAGCAGTCGTCGAGCCAAAAATGAATATGCACAGATAAGGGAGGCCCAACGACAATATGAAGACGACATAGCAGCGAAAGCCAAATCTGACCCGAAGCTGTTATA
>NC_091354.1:10470387-10576555 GCF_038502225.1 Cherax quadricarinatus
TGGTTGTGGATATGGTGGTTGTGGATGTGGTGGTTGTGGATGTGGTGGTTGTGGATATGGTGGTTGTGGATGTGGTTGTGGCTGTGGTGGTTGTGGATGTGGTGGTTGTGGATGTGGTTGTGGATGTGGTTGTGGCTGTGGTGGTTGTGGATGTGGTTGTGGATATGGTTGTGGATGTGGTGGTTGTGGTGGTTGTGGCTGTGGTGGTTGTGGATGTGGTGGTTGTGGCTGTGGTGGTTGTGGATATGGTGGTTGTGGATGTGGTGGTTGTGGTGGTTGTGGTTGTGGTGGTTGTGGCTGTGGTGGTTGTGGATGTGGTGGTTGTGGCTGTGGTGGTTGTGGATGTGGTGGTTGTGGTGGTTGTGGCTGTGGTGGTTGTGGATATGGTGGTTGTGGATGTGGTGGTTGTGGTGGTTGTGGCTGTGGTGGTTGTGGCTGTGGTGGTTGTGGATGTGGTGGTTGTGGCTGTGGTGGTTGTGGCTGTTGTGGTTGTGGATGTGGTGGTTGTGGCTGTGGTGGTTGTGGATGTGGTGGTTGTGGCTGTGGTGGTTGTGGCTGTGGTGGTTGTGGATATGGTGGTTGTGGATGTGGTGGTTGTGGATGTGGTGGTTGTGGCTGTGGTGGTTGTGGATATGGTGGTTGTGGGTGTGGTGGTTGTGGATGTGGTGGTTGTGGTGGTTGTGGCTGTGGTGGTTGTGGATGTGGTGGTTGTGGCTGTGGTGGTTGTGGATGTGGTGGTTGTGGCTGTGGTGGTTGTGGATGTGGTGGTTGTGGATGTGGTGGTTGTGGCTGTGGTGGTTGTGGATATGGTGGTTGTGGATGTGGTGGTTGTGGCTGTGGTGGTTGTGGCTGTGGTGGTTGTGGATGTGGTGGTTGTGGCTGTTGTGGTTGTGGATGTGGTGGTTGTGGCTGTGGTGGTTGTGGATGTGGTGGTTGTGGCTGTGGTGGTTGTGGCTGTGGTGGTTGTGGATATGGTGGTTGTGGATGTGGTGGTTGTGGATGTGGTGGTTGTGGCTGTGGTGGTTGATATGGTGGTTGTGGATGGTGTTGTGGTGGTTGTGGGTTGTGGGTGTGGTGGTTGTGGATGTGGTGGTTGTGGTGGTTGTGGCTGTGGTGGTTGTGGATGTGGTGGTTGTGGCTGTGGTGGTTGTGGATGTGGTGGTTGTGGCTGTGGTGGTTGTGGTTGTGGCTGTGGTGGTTGTGGATGTGGTGGTTGTGGCTGTGGTGGTTGTGGATATGGTGGTTGTGGCTGTGGTGGTTGTGGATATGGTGGTTGTGGCTGTGGTGGTTGTGGATATGGTGGTTGTGGATATAGTGGTTGTGGATGTGGTGGCTGTGGTGGTTGTGGCTGTGGTGGTTGTGGATGTGGTGGTTGTGGATGTGGTTGTGGATGTGGTGGTTGTGGTGGTTGTGGATGTGGTTGTGGATGTGGTGGTTGTGGATGTGGTGGTTGTGGATGTGGTGGTTGTGGATATGGTGGTTGTGGATGTGGTGGTTGTGGATGTGGTGGTTGTGGATATGGTGGTTGTGGATGTGGTTGTGGCTGTGGTGGTTGTGGATGTGGTTGTGGATATGGTTGTGGTTGTGGTGGTTGTGGCTGTGGTGTTTGTGGCTGTGGTGGTTGTGGCTGTGGTGGTTGTGGCTGTGGTGGTTGTGGCTGTGGTGGTTGTGGCTGTGGTGGTTGTGGATGTGGTTGTGGATGTGGTGGTTGTGGCTGTGGTGGTTGTGGCTGTGGTGGTTGTGGCTGTGGTGGTTGTGGATGTGGTGGTTGTGGCTGTGGTGGTTGTGGCTGTGGTGGTTGTGGATGTTGTGGTTGTGGATGTGGTGGTTGTGGCTGTGGTGGTTGTGGTGGTTGTGGATGTGGTTGTGGCTGTGGTGGTTGTGGTGGTTGTGGATGTGGTGGTTGTGGCTGTTGTGGTTGTGGCTGTGGTGGTTGTGGCTGTGGTGGTTGTGGATGTGGTGGTTGTGGATGTGGTGGTTGTGGCTGTGGTGGTTGTGGATGTGGTGGTTGTGGATGTGGTGGTTGTGGCTGTGGTGGTTGTGGCTGTGGTGGTTGTGGCTGTGGTGGTTGTGGCTGTGGTGGTTGTGGCTGTGGTGGTTGTGGATATGGTGGTTGTGGCTGTGGTGGTTGTGGATATGGTGGTTGTGGCTGTGGTGGTTGTGGATATGGTGGTTGTGGATGTGGTGGTTGTGGATATAGTGGTTGTGGATGTGGTGGCTGTGGTGGTTGTGGCTGTGGTGGTTGTGGATATGGTGGTTGTGGCTGTGGTGGTTGTGGATATGGTGGTTGTGGATATGGTGGTTGTGGCTGTGGTGGTTGTGGATATGGTGGTTGTGGATATGGTGGTTGTGGATATGGTGGTTGTGGATATGGTGGTTGTGGCTGTGGTGGTTGTGGCTGTGGTGGCTGTGGTGGTTGTGGCTGTGGTAGTTGTGGATATGGTGGTTGTGGATATGGTGGTTGTGGATATGGTGGTTGTGGATATGGTGGTTGTGGCTGTGGTAGTTGTGGATATGGTGGTTGTGGATATGGTGGTTGTGGCTGTGGTGGTTGTGGATATGGTGGTTGTGGCTGTGGTAGTTGTGGATATGGTGGATATTGTGATCCCATTTTTATATAATATTTTTATTTTTACTCTTGTGAATGACACTATTATTGATAACTATAATTATTATTACGTGTTCTTAATAAGTCTGAGGATGAGTCTAGTTAAGTTGGATAAATTCATATATGGTAAAGAAGTAGAAAAGTACTAGATTATGAGGAGTTGTGGACGAGTGGAATAATCTGCCAAGTTGATTGGACTTGCCTAGTATAGGCTAATAAGCCTATATTAGACAAGTCCAATCAACTATTTTCTGTGTTCTTATATTCCTGAAAGCAAAAACAGACAGCTTGTCTGTTTCATAGTTTAAGAGACGGAGGGTTGAGCCTCTCACAGCTTACAATGAACGACTCACACTGGCTTATATAAAATATAGTAACTAATAATAATAATAATAATAATAAAATGGTAATGATTCCTAAACTGTAATCAATAATACATGTAATAATAATGATAAAAATGATAATTCCTTTTCATTTTCATATTTTAATTATCTTTAGTTATGAGTTCACGTAAGCTTCATTACCATAGCTATTAGCCGGTTGTTTGGAGAGTGGGCGTGGCTGCATGTTAGTCTGGCCTGGTGGCAGCTGCTCCCTTGTTATCCTTGTCTGATGACAGTCGAGGTAGACAGGGTAGGATGTGAGAGATGACTGGCCATTACTCCATTTATCCATTCATCCAACACCCTCTTCACCTAATAATCCAATAGTCTGCCAGTCCACTATCTATAAATCCATCCATCTGTCTATTCATCAAAATATAAATCCATCTACACATTTGTTCATCCACATTTCTATCCATTCACCAGTTCAATCAATATAATTTATCCGACCACATATTCATCCATCTAGTCACTGGTCTATACATTCATCCATCACTCTGTCCATCCACCCATCTATTTCCCCTTCCATTTATATTATTCTCCCACCATCTAAGCATACAATTATCTAGCCATCCACACACGCACATCCAGCTATTCATTTTCTTATCTATCCAACTATTCATTAAATCATCCTTTGTATCCAACTATCAAAACCTAGAGGGACTGACCACCTGCCAAGGTTGGGATTAATCACGTTAAAACTACTGCCTTTGCTGTTGTATTCGACTGAAGAAGCCTGTTGTGCAGGTGAAATATTTCATCAATATAAATACCCATGGACCGGGCCGCGGGGGCGTTGATCCCCGGAATAACCTCCAGGTAACCTCCAGGTAACCCCCAGGTAACCCAAGTGTTGCACATGTGCCTCGTCAGCTTCTCGGTACTGTACATCATTTGTGATAAATGATAGCCCTTGTGGTTTAGCGCTTCTTTTTTATTATGTGATAAATGATGTACAATGGACTGAACACATCGATTCCAGACTGAGGGACTGATTACTTCAATCTACTCTCCCTTTTCCTACTGCTTCTCTTTGATTTGAACTGATGAAGCCACTGTGTGGCGAAACGTTTCTTTAATACAGATTCCCACGTGCTGCACAAGTCTCCTTCAGATGTCCCATTTTTCATTATACATCATTTATCATGCGAGTAACCATCCAATAATACATCAGTTCAGCCATCAATGTATACTCGCTAAAGAATATTGATTTTTCATATTAAATATACACGAGGGAGCCTAAGATGCCTGGCTGTATGGGTCCCACTTAACAGTTGTATACATGATTGTATAGTGACTACGATGCTAGGAACCGACTTAACACATGCTGGAAGTCATGCCTGTCTCGGCTGCACGATATGAATGCATATGTATAAACGTGTACTAATGTGTTTATTACTGTAAAACAGTTATCAGAACATTTGGCTCACAAGTGAAACTTAGGGATGGCGGCAGTGCTGGACGTATTGCTAAGACTCTTGCACATGATTGAAGTACTCATGGCTTATCAAGGCTCATATTGAACAAAAAGGCACCGTGACTTGAACAATACATAGATAACTTCTCCAATTCTTTTTCCCTCTCTCTGTAACTTTCCTGTCCCCATCTCCTATGTATACTGGCTCTCTCACCTTCGTATGTTAGTGTGACTTGTAAATGGTCCAAGTCGGACCCAAAGCTCGTCTTAAGCTTCTTTCTCATAGGTTAGTTTAATATCTTTATTAAGTACTCAGTACCCATCCTGTGGGCGAAGAGTCTAAAGATTACCGAGGTACATGATGGGTCCAGGGACCGGGCCGCAAAGTCTTGATAGCTGAGCAAACTACACTTTTAATGTACTATTTAGGTGCTTATATCATGTCACAACCGTAATGAATTATGTATGCAGACATGAATTAGATCTCGCACAACCAAAAACAATAAAAAGTGTTGAAGCTTTATTTACAATGAGCAGAGTCAGGGTATTTTTCCAGAATGGCTTGTAATGTACCACTTTTTTTACCACTGTTTTTTACTACTGTGGATAAAATACTATGACATTTCTTGAACATTTCTGAGTGAGTTGTCTCTGAGTTCATGTTCATGTGCAACGACCATACCATGCACACCTGTCTTATACCTGTATCTGAACCACACCTTGCACACCTGTCTTATATCTACTTCAACGACCTACTTCATCTCATCCCAGAATCCCATGCATATGCAGATGACTGTATACTGACATTCACTTATCCAAGAGAAAAAATGCCAGCTGCTCTAAGCTACATCAGTCACCAGCTTGGGGAAATAGATGGCAAGTAACATTTGCACCTGAGAAAACGCAAATGATGGTGGTCTCTAGGCACCATGATGGTAATGCTGGTGCAGTAGTAAGGATGAATGGGAGGGTGTTGGCACCTGGAGATGAAGTTGATATCCTTGGGGTGAAATTTGACTCCAAACTGACCATGAAGAACCATGTTGTAAATCTTACAAACAAGGCAGCCAGGAAGCTTAGAGCACTTCGCCGTATCTCGCATCTGCTTGACAGTAGGGGTTGCAAGATTCTTTACGAGGCACAAGTAGGCTCACACCTTGAGTATGCTCCACTTTCTTGGTTTGCCTGCCCCCAATCTCATCTGCGACTGCTTGACAGAGTAGAGAAGAGAGCAAGACGTCTCATCTCTCGCCTGGACCCATCCTGGATAGATCTGTCATTTCAGCAGAGCCTTCAACACAGGAGGGATGTGGGTGGCCTTACTGTTATGTACAAGGCCAATATTGTCAAAGTACCACACTCGGATCCACTTTGAGGACAGCGTGAAACAAACTTTTATGCCACAAGACGGGCAGAAAGCAGCAACTTCACTCTGGCTGTACCCTTCTCCAGAACATCACTCCATCTGAGATCATATATACCCAGGATGACTCGAGTATGGAACACATTAGTACAGCATAATGATGTCAACGAGATAGTTGATCAGATGAAAATGCTGGCCCACAGATGGCTCCAGCTTCATCCTGTTCCCTACTTGTATGTCTCATAACAAAAATGCTTTCAAATGAGCTGATGTAGGTAACAGCTCTTAGCTTGCCAATAAAGTTAGGGATCCTTAACCTAACCTTGTCAAACCCTGTGAAAAAAAAAACTGGTATTATAAGTGAAACGTTTTAGTTACACATTAGACTTCTTCAGTCGCAGACAGAAGTTACCGAATAGGGCGACGGCAGAAGCAGCGGAGATATCAAGATGTGATCAGTAAATCAGTGTTGAAGAGGTAGTTTTTGAAGTGGTCAGTCCCTAACCAAAGTTAGGTCTTGTTCAAGACCGAGCTAAACATTCTTAACTCCTGACTTCATCTGATTACCTGTATGTGAACCACACCATGCACACCTGTTTTATACCTGTATCTGAACCACACCATGCACACCTATCTTATACCTGTATCTGAACCACACCATGCACACCTGTTTTATACCTGTATCTGAACCACACGATGCACACCTGTCTTATATCTGTATCTGAACCACACCATGCACACCTGTCTTATGCCTGTACCTGAGAGAGACACACCTGTCTTATTACCTGTACCTGAGCCCCCCCAACACACACCTGACTCTTATTACCTGTACCTGAGCCACACCCACTGCAATTGGCTCGTTTTCTGTCATTAATCAGTTTTGTCATGCAACCAGACACGTCATTACTGAAATTATCATTCAGTATCTCACCTCCAACAACCAGTGCAGTTCTCTCACCTCCAACAACCAGTGCAGTTCTCTCACCTCCAACAACCAGTGCAGTTCTCTCACCTCCAACACTCACTGCAGTTCTCACCTCCAACACTCACTGCAGTTGTTTCACCTCCAACACTCACTGCAGTTGTTTCACCTCCAACACTCGCTGCAGTTCTTTCACCTCCAACACTCACTGCAGTTCTTTCACCTCCAACACTCACTGCAGTTCTTTCACCTCCAACACACGGTGCAGTTCTCACCTCCAACACCCACTGCAGTTCTCACCTCCAACACACACTGCAGTTCTCACCTCCAACACACACTGCAGTTCTCACCTCCAACACACACTGCAGTTCTCTATCTCGCTTCAGGAATCTGAACAAGGTGGTGTTTATATCATCGTCAAGTTACAGGTCAGACAGATTTTGAGCCCACAACAGCAGGAAACCCTTGTATGTTGAGAGTGAACGGAGGTTTGCAAGCCTTGTGCCAAGGCTTGTGCCCAAGGCTTGTGCCCAAGGCTTGTGCCCAAGGCTTGTCAAAGAATAACGTGGACTGGGATAAGAATTTTGGAGTATCAAGCTGTAAGTTATGAGACTAACTGGAGATCAGAGGAGACATGATAAAAACTGAAAGAGTATAGACACATAAATTTGTTCGGATCATTGTTTACCTGGAGTTTACCTGGAGAGAGTTCCGGGGGTCAACGCCCCCGCGGCCCGGTCTGAGACCAGGCCTCCTGTGAGGTGGAAGGAGGCAGAACAACTGGCAACTTGAACTCTGGGTCATAAGAATTTTTTTTTTCACTAGGAGTGTAAAAAATATATTTGAATGGGATACTCTCACTCATTCGGCTCTTGGCCATCCTAATTACTCACGAACATTCAGACTTCATGGGCTATAGGGACCTCTTTCATACATACTTTTAAAAGTTGTGTACGGCATCTGCTTCCTTCACTTCCTCATCCAGATGGTTCCATTTCCTTCACTTCCTCATCCAGATGGTTCCACTTCCTAACCATCCTGTCTGAAAAAGGACTTTTTTAACACGCTTGTGCTTTGTCTTCTATCGATGTTCCTTCGTTTCCAATATCTTTAAAAAAAAAATGGTTATTAGCTGTACTGAGTTCTCTGAATATTTTGTATATTGTGATCATGTCTCCTCTCTCTCTTCCAGTGATGTTGAAGGAATCGTTCATGTTAGTGGTGTTAGTAATTGTGGTGGTAGATTTGTGACGGTGGTGGCGCGGCGGCGGCGATGGCGGCGATGATAACTGTAGTGGTAACGGTAATGGTGGTGGTGGTGATTCCCATTCCCTGGTGTCAAATACTTGCAGCTTCCACTTATTCAAACTATCCTTCTCTCCTCTCCAGCTTCACTCTATATCTGAAGACAATGCTCCAACCCAACCACAGTATTACTCACATCATACGCCTGTTTATTCTCGTATATGTAGTGTGTGTGTGTGTGTGTGTGTGTGTGTGTGTGTGTGTGTGTGTGTGTGTGTGTGTGTGTGTGTGTGTGTGTGTGTGTGTGTGTGTGTGAGTAAATACATGAAAGTACATGGGAAAGGTCTGAGAGGATATAATAATCCACACTGACAATCTGCTGAGAACTATCTACTTCTACATAAAGAACTATCATGCATTATCTAGGTGTGTAAGTCAAAGAGAGAGAGAGAGAGAGAAATAAAGAGAAAGAGAGGGAGAAAGGGAGAGGGAAGGGTTACAGTGAAGACTGATGGCCACATCGAGTATTGGAGAGTGCGGTTCAAACTTCCTCCTCTGATGAATGGCTTTCATTTGCATTCTCTTGTGATTTTGTGTTTGTATGTGAAAGAGGGGTAAAGGAGGGTAGGGAAAGGGTTTTTGAGAGGAGAGGGAGAGAAGGGTGTGGGTGAGAGTGGGAGAGGTGTGGGTGAGAGTGGGAGAGGTGTGGGTGAGAGTGGGAGAGGTGTGGGTGAGAGTGGGAGAGGTGTGGGTGAGAGTGGGAGGGAGGGAGTGTGGGGGTAATGAGTAAAGTTATGGGAGGGAAAAATTTACACAAGATAGTACTAAATAACAATTAGTCTTTCTGTCAATCACTTTTTTCACATAAAATTGAGATAATCATTATTTCGCTAAGTAACAAAACCAAATTCGTCTTTTGGAATAAAAGTGAAGTGTGAGAAGACAGGAGAAGGGTGAAGTAAGAGAACTTAGGGGTGTTAGGGAAGGAAGGGAGGGAGGATGGGTGAGTAAAGAAGGAAAGGAAGGTGAAGGAAGAAAAGAGTGAGGGAAAGAATTTAAGAATGAAGAGGGAGCGAGAATGAACGAAGTTAATAAAGAGACTTGACACTGTTCTTTGTCATCAAAGTTTGTACAGTATATTTGGTTGAGTTGTAGAGAGCACGTGGAAGGTCAGGTTCAACATCTAACTTAGATCTGTGTTGCGTCTTCATTACAAGCAGTGTGGAGAACCTACACTCACAAAAGTATATTGAGGAAAATGTTATCAAAGTTGTCAAAGCAAGAATGTGCCAAGTTATTGTAAATCTGTCCTTGATGTTACTCTCAGTAGTGAGGTCCAAGAACTCTTCTGTGTCTCGTCAACCTCTATTTCAGGAAAGTATCACTTGACCTTTTCTGCCAAAAATTGCAAATGTACATAGATATTGTCAGTCAAATGCTGTTCATCTAGATTATCACCGAGAGATAATACAGTCAGCATCAATAATTATTTGAAGTGAATGATAAAAGAAAATCCTCCTCAACTGAATCATAGTGATAGCGGACAAGAACCAGAAGCTGGGAACAAGGGGCTTCATCTGTTGTTTCTTCTACTTGAACTGAAAATAACTGCTGCATCTCTTGTGTATCAAGAATGACTACTGACGTATCAGAGATGAGTGATTTGGCTATCATTCGACAGTGACACCTAGCGGACCTTAGCACAACTTACTGTAAACTTGATGCAAGGATTGATTAAAATCTCTCCAGTGGTACGAGGCTTTTTTTTAACAATTACTGTCGTCAGAGATACTTCATATAATGACTTAGTCATTATATGAAGTATCGTCTACTTTATCAGCCATAAAAATCGATTGTGTACAATACAAAAACGTTTGTTATCGATGATGCATCAGTCAAAATGGATCAAAAACTTAATGAAAGCAAATGACTAGATATTGATGTTTCGTATTTTTCAAGTTCCCTGATAAAGATCCTTATTTTTTTTTGTTTTTTTTTTGTATTTTGTGCCTCGATTTCCAAACATTTTTGTGGGAGGCAAACATTTTTTTATGCAGAGACTGTAGTCTAGCTATTTTTCAAACCAGAATATTTTCGTTTGAAGTACTCAATATATTTATATGCAACGACTGGATGAAGTTTGGTAAGATGAAGATTGAACTTGGTAGGCAACGCACTAGCTTCACACATGAGCGTCTTTGGTTTAATCCTCGGCAAGGGTTTAAATGTTTGGCATGTTCCCTTTAACCTGCTGTCCCTGTTCACCTAACATTAAGCAGGTACCAAAGTGTTAGTCGACTGGTGTGGGTGGCATCTTGGGGGACAAGATTGAAGGACCACAATGGAAATAACACACAGTCCTCAATGACGTACAGATTTTCTTGGGTTATATTTGTTCAGAATTTTAACCCTCCGGGTTAAAATTCTTTGCAAATCTTATCTCATTACTTGACTCAATGAGTCATTTATTACTACATCTGTACAAAAATATGCACTATGGAATTTGCCGGTCATCGTTTGAGAGACATGCGAACCCATGTTGAAGGTAAGATTCATATTTAATTGTTGCAGGATCCCTGACACACTGTGGTATAGAAAACAATCTAACTGCAATAATAAGAAAATACATTTCTTTTACAAACACAACATTAAATAACCTGGCAATGAAGTATATGTTTATTGCCGAGTATTATTATTTTTATTGCTGTCTATCCCAAGGATAATATGAAATGAGCTATGAATATTTAATTAATGTAGCTTATGATCAAACTTATTACAAAGAGAGAAGAAAATTTTCAATTATAAAATATACTCAAATACTGCAACTTAATTTGGGCAACTGTCGCAGGAAGAACATCAGAATGAAACACAGCTCTTATGTACGATTTGTAGCCTCTCTCCCCAGAGTCTGTATTCAGTTCGTGGTCTTCTCCCGCTCCCCTCCCCAATTTTCATAGTCTTTGCTGGAGTTGAATGTCAGTAGCCACTTGTTTGACTTGTCTTGCAGTGTGTTCGGGTCAATTTGTAGACTTTCTTTTCCCTCGGTTTTTATTCTCCTCACTAATTTTACATTATCTACAAACAAAGAGACATATGATTCAACCTCTTCTGGGATATGTCATTCACATAAACCTGATAGAGTACTGGTTCTAATACCGATTCTTGCACAACTATTCTGACATCTTTTCTCAGTATAAACACTCCTTGTGTTATAACAGTAAGGTGCTCTTTGATCTACTGTAATACATTCCATGTTGTTTCTGCCTGCTTCTCAAGCTTTTGTTCTAGCCTATTGTGAAGTACAATATCAAATGTCTTCTTGCACTTAGACTTTGGAATCCGCACATTTCTCCCTCTCCCTCTCTCTCCTCTCTTCCTCGCCTCACTTCTGTCGTTTTATCATAGAACTCTAGCAGGTTTAACATGAAAGATACGCTATTCCTAAACCCATGCAAGTTATTGTTTATAAAACCACGTCTCTAAGTGCTTTACCAGTCTCTTTCTTATCTTCTTAATTACTTTAAATAGCATATGTCTGTGATACTGATCTGAAGTTTTAGATTTTCTGTCTGTCTCCTCTCTTAATTATTTTGGTTACGTTTGTTGGCAGTTCTCCAATCCATCGACTTGTCTTAGACCGTAGTGGTTCAGACAGCGCTTCTGGGCCCTCTTGCAGATCACTGTTGACATATCAGGACCCATTGCTTCTGATGTATTCAGTTCACTCGTATTTTTTCCTCCTGTTATGTGAATGTTGCCCATTATCTGTTGGTGTACACTTTCTCTGCAATTCTTTGATGTTTTCCCTGTTTCCATTGAGAATTCTCTTTTAAACTTTTTTTATCAGCACTTTAAACCTTTTTTTTTGTTTTCCGTGAGCTATCCTCTTTCCTTCATCAGTATTATTACCTGATCTTTAACTGTTGTCTTCCGTATAAAGTAACTGAAGAAATTTTAGTCCAGTCTTGATTGTTGGTATGTCATTCTCAGTTTGTCACTCAGTCTTTCTCCTCACATTGGCATATTGTTTTATAATTTCGCTGTGTTCGTGCACTTTTGTTTATTTACTCCCTGAATCTTTGGTTGAATCATTGGCTCACTCAGTTTCTTCTGGGTATGAAGTGTTGTGGTGTGAGATTGGTGGTAGTTGGGGTGGTGAGGGAATGAGGGTCTGAATGGCGGTATTAGGGTGGTAGTGAAGGTAGTTGTGGATTGAGACACTTATGCAGCATATGGGAATCTTTATTCAGGAAACGTTTCGCCACACAGTGTCTTCATCAGTCCAATACAAAGATGAAGCCACTGTGTGGCGAAACGTTTCCTGAATAAAGATTCCCATATGCTGCATAAGTGTCTCAATCTTCAACTTGTCGGTTTTTCAAACCATTCATCACAACTGTCAGAGACAGCAGCATCATGGGATCTTGTTACAAAGAATTCTTCAACACTTGTTCAACCTTTGGACGAAGACCTACTTCGACTAGTGGATGGTACCACTATGACCCCGCCTCCGCCTGCTTCACCTCACCTCACTACAGTATATAAGCCACGTCTACGGCCCTATACGGTACATTCTACAAGATTGATGGACTGAACACATCGACTCCAGGTTGAGGGACTGATTACCTCATTCTCCTCCTCTCCTTACGCCTTCCTCTTTGTATTGGACTGATGAAGCCACTGTGTGGCGAAACGTTTCCTGAATAAAGATTCCCATATGCTGCATAAGTGTCTCAATCTTCAACTTGTCGGTTTTTCAAACCATTCATCACGAAGGTAGTTGTGGTGGCGATGGCATGGCGGTAGCAGTGGTGATAGGTCCGGTGGCGAAGGCATGAGGGAGGTAATTGTGGTGGCGACGGCATGAGGGTGGTAGTTGTGGTGGCGAAGGCATGAGGGTGGTAGTGTTGGTAATTATGGTGGCAAAGGCATGAGGGTGGTAGTTGTGGTGGCGAAAGCATCAGGGTGGTAGTTATGGTGGCGAAAAAATGAGAATGGTAGGGGTGGTAGTTATGGTGGCGACGGCATGAGGGTGGTAGGGGTGGTAGTTATGGTGGCGACGGCATGAGGGTGGTAGGGGTGGTAGTTATGGTGGCGACGGCATGAGGGTGGTAGTGGTAGTAGTTATGGTGGCGACGGCATGAGGGTGGTAGTTGTGTTGGCGAAGGCACGATGGTGGTAGTAATGTTGGTGCTCATGTAGTGAGTTTTTGAAATCACGTGGAAAAAACAATTACAAGAACATATTTGTTGAAATTGAGGTGAATAACAGTAAATGTTGGTCGGCTCTTCTAATTACGACTTTACGCCTAAGTTGATTACTCGAGGCAATATAAATTTTACGTGTACCATGACCATTGTATGTACTGAAACCCAGAGTTCTAAGTTCATATGGCTAAGATTCTGCATCCAGGTTCTTAAGTTCAGATTCGCCAGGAAAAAGGACAAGTGTTATCCGAAGCTGGTCTTAGTCATATGATGGCCAGCCACTGGAGCTTTTGATCATTGGACCGAGGCCTTCCACTGGCTTACCCCTCCACTTCTTCAAAATTGAAGATTTGTAGTAATCATGAGGAAATTTATAAACTGTTTAAAAACTTTACGAAAATTACTACTTGATATAATGTGCATTATTATTGAAAAGCCCTGTAATGGTGAGCCTGACAGTTTCATCAAGGCACCACACTAAGGGAACACTGATGGTGAAAACAGTAGACAGTTGATAATTTAAAATATCAAGATGTATTTCAGTGGCTGAGAGAACCGATAAAGATATCCATGTATCCAATATGGTTCAGCACCTCTACCTCAGTGAACCGATATAGGTATCCTCGTATTCCATAAGCCCAGCCACCTTTACCTCAATGATCCTAGAAATGTATTCCTCGTAAATCCACGACACCAGTTTCCCCTTCCCTTTTATCTCAATCCAAGAAAGGTATCTCCGTATGCCATAAAACCGACCCTTTCTACCTTAATGCAGTCGAAATAAATAGTGCAGAGTATGACATAAATTTCCAGTGCAGTTAAATAATAGCACTGTCCCAACAATATAACATCAACAATTGTGGCGAGTGGTCAGTACGCTGAGGTCAGTGGTCACCTGCGGTCCTACCTGCCTAAGCTCTTGGGAGTTAGCGTGGGCTGTTACCAAGCACCATGGCTTGTTGTAGTGTTTTAGAATCTCAGGTTCAAGTGTTGAAGAAGGAGATTCTACTTCTTCAGGAGGAAAATAGGAGGGTGAAGCTTCGCATAGATGAGTTTGGGAGCGAGTGTGAGAAGGATTTAGCTGGTAAGGAAGGAATGGTCGCCAGCAGTGATAGTGGTAGCCGCTTTAAGTGGCAAGTGGTTCACAGTTCAGGAAGAAGGAAGATGAGGAGAGTTAATAGAGAAGATGTGAAGGTAGGAAATCGATTCTCTGTTCTCCAAGATGAGTGTACTTCAGTGGTTAGAGAGGTTGAAGGTACCACTGATTCCTCTGCTAATCAAGGTAAGAATATTTTAATAGTAGGCGATTCTCAGGTAAGATATATGGACCGTGCATTTTGTAACAGAGACAGAAAGGTCAGACAGTGTGCGCCTTCCTGGAGCTGGTGTTGGTGACATAGTCAGCAGGTTGGATAATATTATGGCAGGTAATGGGAACAAGCCCATTATCTGTCTTAGTGCTGGGGGTAATGACATTGGGAAGGGCAGGAGAAAGGAGCTGCAGGATAAGTACAGGTCAGCCATAGAAGTAGTTAGGTCTAAGGGAGGGATCCCAGTCATATGTAGCATCTTGCCTAGAAAGGGAGTTTATCTATCTGGAGTTTATCTGGAGAGAGTTCCGGGGGTCAACGCCCCCGCGGCCCGGTCTGTGACCAGGCCTCCTTAGGTCAGTGTCCCAGGATGCGACCCACACCAGTCGACTAACACCCAGGTACCCATTTTACTGATGGGGAACATAGACAACAGGTGGAAAGAAACACGTCCAATGTTTCTACTCTGGCTGGGAATCGAACTCAGGCCCTCACCGTGTGAAGCGAGAGGGAGTGGGCAATGAATGGATGTCTAGGGCAATTGGTATAAATTGCTGGCTAGACAGGTACTGCAAGGAACTTGCAATCCCATTGATTGATAACTGGGACCTATTCTTTGACAAACGTGATATGTATGCAAAGGATGGGGTTCATCTCTCTGGGGATGGAGGGGTTGCATTAGCCAATTCAATTGAGAGGGTAATTGATGACTTGTCTAGGTATTTAAACTGATAGATTATAGAGGTACTGGTGTTTGTGGGAAACAATAAGGCTGCAGCATTAGGGTTAAAACAGCAGTTATTACCGGGATACCTCAGGGATATGTTTAAAAGACAATATTCAAAATAAAGTTGCTAGTAATGGCAAATCAATTGATCAACAAAGAGGGATAGTAGAGGGCAACGAGTGACTAGCTCCCTTAAAGTTTACTATACAAATAGTAGGAGTCTAAGAAATAAGATAGATGAGCTAAGATTACTTGCAAGTGTAGGTAATATAGATATTATTGGTATAACAGAGACCTGGTTCAACCTGAAAGATAGAGAAATGCTTTCTGAATGCAACATACAGGGTTATAAACTATTCCACACTGATAGGGTCGACTGGAAGGGTGGTGGTGTGGCGATGTATGTCAGAAAATTTAAATTGTTGTCTTAGACATGATATAAGATTAGAAACATCGAACACAGAATCTGTTTGGCTACAGTTTCTCGAAGGACATGACAAATTAATTTTGGGTGTGATTTATAGCTCCCCAAACCTTAATAGGGAGGGCAGTAAACTGTTATGGGACGAAATTCATAAGGCATCTAGATATGAAAATGTTGTTATAATGGGAGATTTTAACTTTAGACAAATTGATTGGAACAATATGACAGGAAATCTTGAGTCTAGTGACTTTCTTGATACGGTTCAGGATTGCTTTTTAGAACAGGTTGTGACAGAACCAACTAGAGGAAACAATCTGCTTGACTTAGTTCTTGCCAACAAAGATTCACTAATTAATAATCTTGAGGTTAATGATGAGCTTGGGGAAAGTGATCACAAATCACTTAGTTTTAATATATCATGGAATTACCCAGATAACTGCAATCAAATCTCTGTCCCAGATTTTCGCTTGGCCGACTTCATGGGACTGAAAAATTACCTGGGTGTGCTAAATTGGGATGTCCTGACTATGGGTCAGGTAGGTGATCTTGGTTGCCAATATGACGTTTTTCAGAGCATAGTTCTAGCTGCCCAGACAACTTTTGTTCCGAGTAGGGAAATTAGATCTAACAAAAATGATCCCAAATGGATGAACCATAGATTAAAATATCTCATTGGTCAAAAGAGAGGCATATATAGGCGTATCAAAAGAGGGGATGGGCAGTTAAGAAATCAATATATTTAATTAAAGAGAGAAATAAAGAAAGGAATAAGAAAAGCAAAAAGAGATTATGAGGCTAAGGTCGCAAGGGATTCAAAGATTAACCCTAAAGGATTCTTTCAGGTATACAGAAGTAAGATTAGGGACAAGATTGGCCCACTTAAGAGTAACTCTGGTCAGATCACTGACAGTGATAAGGATATGTGTGAAATTCTAAATACCTACTTCCTCTCAGTTTACACCCAGGAAAATACTAGCGATATTCCTGAAATAATAGATTATGTAGAACAGGATGATAAACTATGTACGATTGCAGTAACTAGTGACATGGTCCTCAGACAAATAGAGAAACTAAAACCTAACAAATCCCCAGGCCCTGATGAACTGTTTGCAAGAGTGTTAAAGGAATGTAAAGAGGAACTTAGCATACCTTTGGCTAATCTTTTTAACATATTACTACATACTGGCATAGTGCCTGATAAGTGGAAAATGGCAAATGTAATACCTATTTACAAGGCAGGTGACAGGTCCTTGGCTTCGAACTATAGACCAATAAGCCTTACCTCCATAGTGGGAAAATTTATGGAATCAATAATTGCCGATGCAATTCGTAGCCATCTTGACAGGCACAGATTGATTAATGAATTTCAACACGGTTTTACAAAGGGGCGTTCCTGTCTTACGAATTTACTAACTTTTTTCACTAAGGTGTTTGAGGAGGTAGATAATGGTAATGAATATGATATTGTGTATATGGACTTCAGTAAGGCATCCGATAGAGTTCCACACCAGAGGCTATTGAGGAAACTTAAGGCACACGGAATAGGAGGAGAAATTTTTTCCTGGTAGAGGCATGGCTGACAAATAGACAGCAGACAGTTTGTATAAATGGGGAGAAATCAGAATGGGGGCACGTCACAGTGTTCCTCAGGGGTCAGTGTTGGGCCTGTTGTTGTTCACAATTTACATAAACGACATAGATGAGAGAATAAATAGCGACATAAGCAAATTTGCTGATGACACCAAAATAGGCCGTCCAATTCATTCTAATGAGGACACTAAAGCACTCCAGGATGATTTGAATAGACTGATGCAATGGTCGGAGAAGTGGCAGATGCAGTTTAATATTGACAAATGCAAAGTTCTAAATGTTGGACAGGTAAATAACCATGCCACATAAACTAAATGATGTAGATCTTAATACTACTGATTGCGAAAAGGATTTAGGAGTTCTGGTTAGCAGTAATTTAAAACCAAGACAACAGTGCATTAGTGTTTGCAATAAAGCTAACAGAATTCTTGGCTTCATATCTAGAAGTATAAATAATAGAAGTCCTCAGGTTGTTCTTCAACTCTATGTATCCTTGGTTAGGCCTCATTTAGACTATGCTGCTCAGTTTTGGTCACCGTATTACAGAATGGATATAAATGCTCTGGAAAACGTACAGAGGAGGATGACAAAGATGATCCAATGTATCAGAAATCTTTACTATGAGGATAGATTGAGGGCCCTGAATCTGCACTCTCTCGAAAGGCGTAGAATTAGGGAGGATATGATCGAGGTGTATAAATGGAAAACAGGAATAAATAAAGGGGATGTAAACAGGGTGCTGAAAATTTCCAGCCAAGAGAGGACTCGCAGCAATGGTTTCAAGTTGGAAAAATTCAGATTCACGAAGGATATAGGAAAGCACTGGTTTGGTAATAGAGTTGTGGATGAGTGGAACAAACTCCCGAGTGCATTTATTCAGACTATAACGTTATGTAGTTTTAAAAATAGGTTAGATAAATACATGAGTGGGTGTGGGTGGGTGTGAGTTGGACATAACTAGCTTGTGCTGCTAAATCTGGTGCAGTGCTCCATCCTTGAGTGGAGATGATCAGACTGGGTGGGTCATAGGGCTAATCCGGGGGTGGTCATTGGTCTAATCCGGGGGGGGGGGACATGGACCTGCTCCGCATGGGTCAGTAGGCCTGTTGCAGTGTTCCTTCTTTCTTATGTTCTTTTGTTTTAAGAACCTCTGTCATTCAGTCATTCACAAGTTAATGCATGAAAACAAATCATTATTTCTTCAATAATATAAATTAGCATCTACTTAGCCCAAAACCAATTCGAGCCTTCCACTTAGATATACGAAAACTGAAAGTTGAAAATCAGTCAGAAAAAACATTGTTAATAGAACAGAAACCAGTATACCAGTATATAACACCACTTCAAATTTGAAGCCGCTCAGAAGTTGCATTTACAAGTTATTCGCGATGATCGTTTGAAGTCGTTCGGATAAGCATAAGTTTAAATCTTCCCAGTTCGTCAGTGAGCAATAATACGAGTGATAGCTAAAGTTATTAGTTAGAAAAAGTCGTGAGAAAGCCTGAAATTATCCATTATCCAAAATTATCCAAACGTTTTGGTCTACTAGGCAGCGGTAGGCCTGAAGCAGTGACGTCACGAAGTTGTGTGCCATTATACATATAAAGTGAAGTGTATATAATGTGAAGTGTATAATATCATAAGTGAAAAGTGAAATCGCGTGAGGAACGAGGGATGTATGAGCACATGTGGTTATAATCATCACGGATGAAGGATCTCCAAAATAGGGATTTAGGGTACGTACGACTACGTCATCAGCATCTGGCAACTTGGCACGACCGTTGCCAGTGCAAGTATCACCTATATTGTGGTTTGCATGTCGCAGGCGTGGCTTGGCTTGGCCTTGCATCACTGTTAGATACTGGTCACTCACTCCTGCAAGCTATTACAGTAGTTATTAGTAGTAAGAATACTTAGGAAGCTAGGAAGTCCTCTCTAAACGTGAACAAGGAATAGGATAATAACAGCAATAATTGATACTTAAATCCAGAAAGGACAATAAGCGAAGAGTGTAGCATTTCCAGGAAAGTCAGAACAGAGAGGTATAACGGATCTACCCCCCCTAACCATCCCTCCCTAACACACACACACAAGGGCAGACACTTATTGAAGCTTTAGACCCTAGTAGCAATTATCGCTTTTTATAACCCAGAATTACTGTATGTATTAACAGTATCTCCCCGCATACCTCCCCCCCCACACACACATACACACACACACACACACACACACACACACACACACACACACACACACACACACACACACTGTAAGTACGTGCCGGTCAAGCCCCAGGAGGTTGGGGGTCAGGTCACAAGAAGTTGTGGGCAGAAAGGACCACTGAGACTACACTACAACCCACAAGCCACCTACCTTTCAGTACATAATAAACCCACACATAATTCCACACAAGATTACACACACACACACACACACACACACACACACATATCCAGACTCACACACACACACACACACACATATCCAGACTCACACATACACTCCCCCCCCTCACCACCGACAACTCACTTCTTCCCCTGATCCCTCCCCTCCCTCGTTCACCCTCCCCTCCCCCGTTCACCCAGACCCTCCCGACCCCTCCCCACTCCTCTCCCACATAGCCACAGTTCCTCCACTACCTCCCCCCCCCACACTCTGACATACACACTACTAACCTAACATACAGAACTACATAGGTTTCCCACTCTGAGGCAATCAGGATAAAACAAAAATGGGTTGTCAGAGAGCAACAAGAAAAACCAAGGGACAGGAGGAGGAAGCTGCAAAGGAAGATTGGGCAGCAGAGCTCATAAAAAGGGATCATGAATGGGAAAAGAAACTAGAAGAACTTAGCATGAGAATGGAAGAGAGGATAGATATGGAAAGCAGGAAGTGGGAGGTGCATGTCAAAGCAGCAGAGGCTAGGATACAGAGTTTAGAAGAGGAACTGAAAAATCTGAAACAGCCTAAAGAACTAAAGAACATTTTGGGATTGACAACAGAGACTGCTACCTTAGCCACAAATAAGGGGACTGTAGGGAAAGAAGGGGCACAACTGCATGGGGAGGCTCTATCAGAGGAGACTGTAGTAAATGAAAGAGCTAAGCTTTATGTGGAGGCCCTAACAGACAACAACAGAGCCCAAGGAAAGCCGAGAAGGGAAAATGACAGGCCACTGAGCCCAAGTACATTAGCCAGTGAAACTGAAGAAAGGAAAGCTGCAGTGCAGGAAACCAAATTAAATGAGGGGATACACAGGGATAAGCAGTGGGAGAATGAAAGGGTGAGGTCAGTCTTCGTGTATGGGCTCCAGGAAGCTGAAGGGGAAACATATGAAGCAAGAAAACAAGGGGAAAAAAAGCAATTGAAAGCATCATGAAAGCAATAGGAGAAGACGACATGACCCAGCTGGAAATTTTTCGGAGAATAGGGGGGTTTGTAAAAAAAAAGAACCCGGCCAGTGAAAGTGACCTTCAAGGCAGAAGCGACTCGGACCAGGATCCTGCAGGAGAAAGCACGATTAAGGGACATGCCGGCATACAGGAAGGTGTATCTCGACCACGACAGATCACAAGAAGAAAGGCAGAAACTGAGAGAGATATTACAAAGGCGAAAGGAGGAAAGAGAGGGGATGGAGAAGACAGACAGGAGATCCCAGACCCAGGAAGAAGATCAAATACAGCCTCCCTCACAACTTCCTATAGAAGCCTCCCAACAAGGTCAACCCCAGTGCAACCAAACACTCTAAATCAAAACACCCATGCCACATCCAATGCCCCCACCCACTACATTACAAACTCCACCCCTACAGCAACAACCCATAGTTCCTTACCAGGTCTCCCACTTCCCCAACCCCAATATACCTCCCAGACCACAGTCTTAGAAAAGAAGTTGAAGGTGTGGTATACAAATGCAGATGGAATAAACAAGTATGAGGAGTGGCACGAAAGAATCAGAGACATCCCCAGACATAATAGCACTCACAGAAACAAAACTCACCAGAATAATAACAGATTCAATCTTTCCATCCGGATACCAAATCCTCAGGGAAGACAGAGGGAGGAGAGGGGGAGGAGGAGTTGCACTGCTCATTAAAAACCAGTGGGATTTTGAGAAAATGGAAGGAATGGATGGCATGGGCGAAAGGGACTACTTAGTAGGAACAATCCAATCTGAGGGACATAAGGTGATAATTGCAGTAATGTACAACCCACCACAGAACTGCAGGAGGCCAAGAGAAGAATATGATGAGAGCAACAGAGCAATGATCGACACACTAGCCGAGGTGGCCAGGAGAGCACACATGGGAGGAGCAAAGTTACTAGTTATGGGTGATTTCAATCACAAGGAGATTGACTGGGAAAACCTGGAGCCCCATGGGGGTCCCGAAACATGGAAAGCCAAGATGATGGATGTGGTACTGGAAAACCTCATGCATCAACATGTTAAAGACACTACCAGAGAGAGAGGAGAGGATGAACCAGCAAGACTGGACCTTGTATTCACCATGAGTAGTTCGGACATCGAGGGTATCATGTATGAAAGGCCTCTGGGAGCTAGTGATCATGTGGTTCTGTGCTTCGACTACATAGTTGAGCTCCAAGTGGAGAGAGTAGCAGGAATAGGCTGGGAAAAACCAAACTACAAAAGGGGGAATTACTCAGGCATGAGGAACTTCCTTCAAGACATTCAATGGGAGAGGGAACTGACAGGAAAACCAGTACAAGAAATGATGGACTATGTAGCAACAAAATGCAAGGAGGCAGAGGAGAGGTTTGTTCCCAAGGGAAACAGAAATAATGGGAAGAACAGAACGAGTCCTTGGTTCACCCAAAGGTGTAGGGAGGCAAAAACTAGGTGTACTAGAGAATGGAAAAGGTACAGAAGACAGAGAACTCAGGAAAATAAAGAAATCAGCCGAAGAGCCAGAAACGAATATGCACAGATAAGAAGGGAGGCTCAGAGACAATATGAAAATGACATAGCATCAAAAGTAAAGACTGACCCGAAGCTGTTGTACAGCCACATCAGGAGGAAAACAACAGTCAAGGACCAGGTAATCAGACTGAGGAAGGGTGATGGGGAATTCACAAGAAACGACCAAGAGGTATGTCAGGAGCTCAACACAAGATTTAAAGAGGTATTTACAGTGGAACCCAGTAGGACTCCAGGAAATCAGAACAGGGGGGCACACCCGCAAGTGCTGGATGAGGTACATACAACCAAGGAGGAGGTGAAGAAGCTGCTATGCGAACTTGACACCTCAAAGGCGGTGGGACCAGACAACATCTCTCCATGGGTCCTTAAAGAGGGAGCAGAGATATTGTGTGAGCCATTAACAAAAATCTTCAACACATCACTTGAAACTGGGCAACTCCCTGAGGTATGGAAAATGGCAAATGTAGTCCCAATTTTTAAAAAGGGAGACAGACATGAGGCACTAAACTACAGACCTGTATCACTAACGTGTATAGTATGCAAGGTCATGGAGAAGATCATCAGGAGGAGAGTGGTGGGGCACCTGGAAAGAAACAAGTGTATAATTGACAACCAGCACGGTTTCAGGGAAGGAAAATCCTGTGTCACAAACCTACTAGAGTTTTATGACAAGGTGACAGAAGTAAGACAAGAGAGAGAGGGGTGGATCGACTGCATATTTTTGGACTGCAAGAAGGCCTTCGACACAGTTCCTCACAAGAGGTTACTGCAAAAGCTAGAGGATCAGGCACACATAACAGGAAAGGCACTGCAATGGATCAGAGAATACCTGTCAGGGAGGCAACAACGAGTCATGGTACGCGACGAGGTGTCAGAGTGGGCGCCTGTGACAAGCGGGGTTCCACAGGGGTCAGTCCTAGGACCTGTGCTGTTCTTGGTATATGTGAACGACATAACTGAAGGGATAGACTCAGAAGTGTCCTTGTTTGCAGATGATGCGAAGTTAATGAGAAGAATCAAATCGGATGAGGATCAGGCAGGACTACAAAGAGACCTGGAGAGGCTACAAGCCTGGTCCAGCAACTGGCTCCTTGAATTTAACCCTGCCAAATGCAAAGTCATGAAGATTGGGGAAGGGCAAAGAAGACCGCAGACACAATATAGTTTAGATGGCCAAAGACTGCAAACCTCACTCAAGGAAAAAGACCTGGGGGTGAGTATAACACCGAGCATATCTCCTGAGGCGCACATCAATCAGATAACTGCTGCAGCATACGGGCGCCTGGCAAACCTACGGATAGCGTTCCGATACCTCAGTAAGGATTCGTTCAAGACTCTGTATACCATTTACGTCAGGCCCATACTGGAGTATGCAGCACCAGTTTGGAATCCACACCTAGTCAAGCACGTCAAGAAATTAGAGAAAGTGCAAAGGTTTGCAACAAGACTAGTCCCAGAGCTACGGGGATTGTCCTACGAAGAAAGGTTGAGGGAAATCGGCCTGACGACACTGGAGGACAGGAGGGTCAGGGGAGACATGATAACGACATATAAAATACTGAGCGGAATAGACAAGGTGGACAAAGACGGGATGTTCCAGAGAAGGGACACAGACACAAGAGGTCACAATTGGAAGTTGAAGACTCAGATGAATCAAAAGGATGTTAGGAAGTATTTCTTCAGTCATAGAGTAGTCAGTCCGTGGAATAGCCTAGAAAGTGACGTAGTGGAGGCGGGAACCATACATAGTTTTAAGGCGAGGTATGATAGAGCTCATGGGGCAGGGAGAGAGAGGACCTAGTAGCAATCAGCGAAGAGGCGGGGCCAGGAGCTGTGACTCGACCCCTGCAACCACAAATAGGTGAGTACAAATAGGTGAGTACACACACACACACACACACACACACACACACAGAGCTGCCCAAGCAGCACGAGTAAACATCAACATGTCAGAAGAGAAAGCCTTGATCAAATTGAGCTTTGCCAATGCATTCAACCTAGTCAGAAGGGTTGCCGCTCTCCAAGCAGTTTCTAGACACTTCCCTTCCCTCTATTTCTTCATATAATAGTGTGACTTTTACACTATTGTTTGGAAACCATGGAACTGACTCTTGTGAGGGTGTGCAACAGGGTCACACTCACCCCCCTTTTCCCTTCTGTCTGGTCATCAAGGAAGTCACAGAAGCGCTCTCCAGAGAGCTCAATATCTGGTTCTTGGATGATGGTACCCTAGCTGGCACTACAGAATCTCTCCTAGATGACATCAGAAAAATTAAAGACATGGGAGAGAGTCTGAGCCTATCTTTAAGCCCCACTAAATACGAAATAGTTTCCACCAATCAACAGATCATTGAAGATATTAGTGTTATTTTGCGAGGAGCACGAGCCATTGTTCTAGCTAACAGCACCCTCCTTGGTGCTCCTCTTGGACCCAGTGCCATTGATCTAATCATAGAAAAGAAAATCTCAGACCTCAGGACGATGGAAGGCAGGGTGAAGGACATTGATACACACGATGCCTTCTACCTACTCACCAGGTGCCTGTCCATCCCAAAACTTGCCTACTTCCTGAGATGCTTCCCAGTCTTCAGCAGCCCGAAACTCAAGGAATATGCCTTCCTCCTAGAGAGTGCATTGAATCTTTCCCTTGAAGATGGACAGTGGTTGCAAGCCTCTCTTCCAGTCAGGGTTGGGAGTGCGTAGATCCTCCCAGATTGCCCTACCAACTTGCCTATCCTCCTCCATAACACCAAATAGGTTAATAAAGCAAAATCTTCCGGACAACCTCAGTGACTTGGCAGGAATACATTACCGAATGGCCAGTGCAATTATCGAATGGGAAGCACTCATTCCAGTACGAAAACCTAGTACAGCACCGGCCTACAGTCAAGTTGGGATGGCCCCATCACCGAAAAGGTGCTTGCCAACATGCTTAGTGCTGTAACATCAGACAGGGAGACTGCCCATCTCCATGCTGTGAGTGCACATCACTCTGGGGACTTCCACCAAACAGCTTCCATATCGGCAATGGGAACACTCCTCGACCCTACGACCCTCCGTATTGCAGTGGCTCTCCGCCTCGCTCTCCCCAATTCACAAGGAATATACGTGTATTTGCGGCAGTGTGCAAGCCAACCAATATGGTCTACATGGTCTTAACTGTTTCAAAACCAAGGGCTGGCACATCATAGAGAAGCTTTGCTACAGCTGGATGCCCAGCCGGGAGAGAGAGAGAGAGAGAGAGAGAGAGAGAGAGAGAGAGAGAGAGAGAGAGAGAGAGAGCCCCGATCCCTATCAGTCAACAATGTTCACATCCCCTCAAAGCACCCGACGGGATCACCATCGATCCTTGGAAGAATAGGAAGCTCTTAGCATGGAATTATACCTGAGTGTCGATGCTGGCTGACAGCTACAGCCATAACATTGTCGGGTGACAGGGAGGAGCTACTGATCACAGGGAGCAGTACAAGATCGGCAAGTACTGAGACATATGCCAACAGTATCAATTTGTCCAAGAAGGATCAGAGACCTTGGGATCATGGGGAAAAATGCCACACGCTTCCTTAAAGAACTGGTTTCCAGACTTATCGACACCACCAGGGACCCAAGGGCGGCCACTTTCATGTTCTAGCGCCTCAGCGTGGCCATCCAGAGGGAAAATGCTTGCTGCATACTGGGCTCGTATCCAGCTTTGGAGGAACTGGAGGAGATTCATAATGTTTGATATATTGTACCAATGTACTCACGTTTGCACCTTTTTGGCAATGTATTCTGTCTATAAATAAAGTTGACATAGAATATAGAATATAGGAGGTGGTAGAAGAAAATATTCAAACAGCTCTGGAAAGAACCTGGAGTTTTCTCTAAAGTACGTTTATTGTCTTTTCTGAGGATGAGAGTCCTCAGTCCAGTTATAGAGGTGGTACTTCCTATATATATATTTCATGCCGAATAGACAAAGCTGGTTGATTAGCAAGAACGCATTTAAAATTAAGCCCTTATTAAAATTTTCTCCTATACGTTTAAAGATATATTTTTTCATTTATGTTAATGGAAAAATTAATAATTTTATACCAATAGGACCTTAGAAAACTTACCTAACCTGATTATAACACGCGAAATTTAATTTAGCCTAATCCAACTAAATATATTTTAGGTAAGTTGATAATTTAATAATAAACAGTGAAATATATTTTTTTCGTTAGGTTCAGAATTATTTTTTGCGAAATTATTGCATATATATACATATAATATATATATATATATATATATATATATATATATATATGTCGTGCCGAATATGTAAAACTGGTCAATTAGCAAGAACTCATTTAAAATTAAGTCCTTTCTAAAAATTACTCTTATACGTTTTAAGATATATTTTTTCATTAATGTTAATGTAAAAATTTGTAATTTTGCACCAGAAGGAACTTAGAAAACTTACCTAACCTTATTATAACAAGCGCAATTTATTTTAGCCTAACCCAACTAAATATATTTTAGATTTGTTTACAATTTAATACTAAACAAACACAGTGAAATATATATTTTTTTCGTTAGGTTCAGAATGATTTTGGCGAAATTATTGCATACACAAATTTTCACTTGTCCTATATGGCAAGATGAGCGTTGCTATTTAAGCCAAGATCGCAAGTTCTGCCTATTTGGCACGATATATATATATATATATATATATATATATATATATATATATATATATATATATATATATATATTGTGTGTACCAAACGAGGAGTAGAATGAAATTAAGTCAAAGGCACCCAAACCACCGTATGTCCTCGGATGATGGTAAAACGCCTAGCTCTTCTGGGTGCATCATTCTTGTAGAATTGTGTGGTCCCGTGGATTAGTGCATCATGTGTGATTTTCACTCACCACGAGGTGGGCCAAAACGATATGGGTTCGAATCCTCGGCTAGTCGCAGTGTTGTTATTGATTAATACCACTCGTTTGTGGTTAAAATATATATATATATATACAGTGGTCCCCCGCTTTTCGTAGTTCCCGGCAATCGTAAAATTCGCCAATCATAGAGGTATTTTCGTATAAACATGGACTCGCTTTTCATAGGTTGACTCGCGAGTCGTAGTTCGTCCGGGACGCGTACCCAAGGCGTGAGCCAGGGCGGCAGCCAGTCTGGCATTGTTTACCAGTGAGCGAAGGTCCCCTCACGTGCTCCAGCGAAATATTTCATAATATTCCATTTATTTTAGTGCTTGCAGTACTATATAAGCTACCATGGCTCCAAAGAAAGCTCCTAGTGCCAAGCTTGTGGTAAAGGTGAGAAATATGATTGAATTTAAGAAAACCATCATTGAACAATATGAAAGTGGTGCAAGTGTGGGCGAACTGTCCAGGATGTATAAGAAACCCTACACAACCTTATGTTCCATAGTGGCCAAGAAAAATGAAATAAAGGATGCTGTTGTTGCAAAGGGAGTAACTATGCTGACAAAAATGAAATCAGTACTGGAAGAGGTTGAGAAGTTATTATTGGTGTAGATAAATGAGAAACAATTAGCAGGAGATACCCTTATGACTTCGTTTATTTGTGAAAAGGCTAGGCAGTTGCATGAAGATTTGGTAAAGAAAATGCCTGTAAATAGTGGTGAAGTGAGTGAATTTAAGGCCAGCAAAGGCTGGTTTGAGAGATTTAAGTACCGTACTGGCATACACAGTGTGGTAAGGCATGGTGAGGCTGCCAGTTCGGACCACAAGGCGGCTGAAAAATATGTGCATGAATTCCAGGAGTACATAGAGGCTGAAGGACTGAAACCTGAACAAGTGTTCATTTGTGACGAAACAGGCCTCTTTTGGAAGAAAATGCCAAAGAGGACCTTCATTACACAAGAGGAAAAGGCAATGCCAGGACACAAGCCGATGAAAGACAAACTGACGCTAATGTTCTGTGCTAATGCTAGTGGGGATTTCAAAGTGAAGCCATTACTAGTGTACCATTCTGAAAATCCCAGAGTGTTCAGGAAAAACAATGTTATGAAGAGTAAATTGTGTGTGTTTTGGAAATCTAATAGTAAGGCATGGGTCACGAGGGAAATTTTCGTCGAGTGGTTCAATGGAGTATCTCCTGGAAAAGAAATTGGATCTCAAGTGCCTGCTAGTAATGGACAATGCACCTGCTCATACTCCAAACTTGGATGACCTAATTTTCGAGGAGTTTGGGTTCATCACAGTAAAGTTCTTGCCCCCGAATACCACTCCTCTCCTCCAACCCATGGACCAGCAGGTTATTGCAAACTTTAAAAAACTCTACACAAAAGCAATGTTTCACAGGTGCTTGACTGTGACCACAGACACTCACTTGACCCTAAGGGAATTTTGGAGAGAAAACTTTAGCATCCTCCACTGCATAACCCTTATAGGTATGGCTTGGGAGGGAGTGACTACCAGGATTTTGAACTCTGCCTGGAGAAAATTGTGGCCAGATTGTGTCGACAAGAGGGATTTTGAAGAATTTGGGACTGACCCTAATGAGCCTATGTCTGTTGTAAAATCAATTGTGGCACTGGGGAGTTCCATGGGGTTGGATGTGAGTTTGGAGGATGTCGAAGAATTGGTGGAAGACCACAACGAAGAGCTCACCACTGAGGAGCTGCAAGAGCTTCAGCAGGAAGAGCAACACATCGCAGCTCAGAATCTTGCTGCAGAGGAGGAGGAAGAGAGATGGAAGAAGGTGCTTTCTTCAGAAATTAAAGAGATTTTTACTATGTGGGGTAAGATGGAAAGCTTTATGGAGAAACATCACCCTAACAAGGTTGTTGCAAGCCAGGTTGGCAACATGTACAGTGACAAAGTCTTGGGCCATTTTAGGGAAGTGTTAGAGACGCCAGAAACAGAGCTCTCTCCACAGTTATTTTGTGAGACAGGACTCCAGTGACTCTCAAGGTGGTCCTAGTGGCATTAAGGAACAGAAGAGAAGCAACCCCAGAAAAGCAAATGGTACCTGAGGTGTTGCTGGAAGGGGATTCCCCTTCCAAACTGTAAACAATCCAATCTCTCTCCTCCTCCAGTCTCCCATACACTAAGAAGAATCTCCAATAAAGGTAAGTGTTATGCTGTTAATGTTTCATTCATCATTTCCCATTGTATTGTTTATGTACTACATGCATATTTCATGTTAAAAAATTTTTGTTTTAATACTTCTGGGTGTCAGGAACGGATTAATTGTATTTACATTATTTCTTATGGGGAAAATTGATTCGTAAATCGTAAATTTCGTTTATAGTAACGGCTCCAGGAACGGATTGATTACGAACAACGAGGGGCCACTCTCTGTGTGTGTGTGTGTGTGTGTGTGTGTGTGTGTGTGTGTGTATATATATATATATATATATATATATATATATATATATATATATATATATATATATATATATATATATAAAATGCTCATGAGGCTAGTACACCAAACGGGGAGTAGAATGAAATTAGGTCAAAGGCACCCACACCACTGTATGTCCTTGGATGACAGTAAAACACCTAGCTCTGATGGGTGCGCTATTCTTGTAGGATTGTGTTTTCCCATAGGTTAGAGCATCATGTGTGATTTTCGCTCACCCTGAGGTAGGCCAAAATGACATGGGTTTGAATCCTCGACTAGTCGCAGTGCTGTTTGTGTATATTTCGCCTGCTCTTGCGAATTCCTTGCATTGTTAAAATCTCTAGTTTGTCGATGCATGCAGGGGATGAGATGAAAAGCTGGCTGCCTTGGATCAACGTCTAGCACGAGCTGGACGCCAAGGTATTGGTCCAGTGTGGTGAGAATGGTAAAGCACTGTGTACCTTGTTCCAAGGTTCGTAGGTTCGAGTCTCCTTTGGCCAGAGATCAGTGTTTTATATATATATATATATATATATATATATATATATATATATATATATATATATATATAATATATATATATATATATATATATATATATATATATATATATATAATATGTATATATATATATGTATATATGTTGCGGCCCCCTACCAAACTAGCGGTTAAATGGTTAACCTGCCGGCCGGCAGTACCACTGGGTACGTCATCAAACCCAATGTGGGGACTGCTGAGCCGGCCTTAGAGCAGTATGTACCTTAACACCTCACGGTATGCATCTAAGCAGTAGGTACCTGAACACCTAATGGTACACATCTACTGGCTTTAGAAGCAGTAAGTGCCTGAACACCTCACGGTACACATCTATGCAGTAGTTACCAGAACACCTAATCGTACACATCTACTGGCAGTAGAGTATTCCACTGGCTTCTACTGGCGTTAGAGGAAGCGCTCACTGCAGCTCACTGAGTCTGTTGGCCTCAGTTCCTTGACGGCCGCATTCAGTGAGCTTGCAGCATGGTGTTCGGCAAGCAGGATTAACCGAACCTACATGCGGTGTGTCAATTGGTCTTGAAGGCGGTAGATAGTACTCACCAGACCATCTTACGGTGTACTCCTACCGGCCTTGGAGAGTATTTACAGGACTACCGGTGATGTCTGCGGACTCGCCACCTACGCTGGTCAACTGTGGGCCGGAGTCATCTGATGCTGTTTTAGTGGGACATTACATGAAGAAAAGGTTGGAGTGTTACACTGAACTGGGCCAGGACCGTAGTGTGACACTTAGGGAAGTATGATGGAGTGGAACACTTGAGATATGCTACAGGACCGTAGTGGAACACTGAGAAGAAAAGGGTGTCGTGTGACACTGAAGATGGTCAGGTTGTAGTGTACATTGAATGGTATCATGTGACTGGCCTCAAGGAAGACGCTGTGGGTGAGTGTGCGACGCAGAGACAAGGGTGTCAAGAGTGACAGAGATATTGTGTATAACGCAGAGAAAAGGGTGTCGTGTGACACGGAGAGTAGGAGTGTCGTGTGACACAGAGAAAAGGGTGTCTAGTGGACACACTTGAGCAGGAGCGTCATTACACGTAAGAAAGGGTGTCAAGTGACACAGTTGAGAGGGAGCGTCACAACACACCACAGATAAGTGTCGTGAGAGACACGGAGCGTCATAAGGAGTTGATTGTAATTTATTATTGTAAATGTTACATATAATTTATTATTTTAGCATAGATATATTAAGATGCTAATAATTTATTATTGTAACATGTATATATATTTTAAATACTTCTAGACCAAAGATTGTGTTTTATATAATATTAAAGATTAATTGATTTTAATGTTGTAATTATGTATCCCGAACTCTCTATTACAAACTGAGTAAACCTACTATCTTAAAAATTACTTTTTTTTGTAATACATATATATATATATATATATATATATATATATATATAATAATATATATATATATATATATATATATATATATATATATATATATGTGTGTGCGCGCGCGCAAGACAAGCCACAGGGGGTGGAAATCTTCAGCTCAAGTACTTTCACACTTCTCAGTGCATCATCAGGAGCTGTGCAATGTTGCATGGGCATCAACAGTAGAAATAGGGTAAGTTTTCAGAGTATGGTGGCGCCAGCCAGTCTCTGAGGGAGACCCAGCTGAATGCCAACTACACACCGGCCCCCACACCCACCCCCATAAGGGGCCAGATAGCATGAGGTAAAATAACTAGAAGATAGTTAATAGCCAGCCCTCAGCTTCTAACCGCTGGGAACAGGTCATTTGACGTAAAAAGCTACATTACAGTAGTGGATCATTTACATACCTTCATTTACAGCCTTCTAACTAATGAAACAGAGGGAATAATTCCCTCATTTTTGTCAACCGGTGTTGCAGAACATTTCAGAATATTCAGAAAATACTCTGTGTCAGTTAATATACCTGTGTGAGTTCTCTTATTCAGGCTTTCTTATAATAACTAGGCAATTTTTATTTTTAACACCATTCCTATCATTATTATCAACTGTCATCCACTAATATCATTATCATTATAATAATAGTAACAACCTGACTCAGTAAACCACTAAACTAATTGCAATAACCATTAAAAATTAAAAAAAATAACATTCTTTATTTCTCTGTTAATATTACAATGTGGGGTTTATTACATATAAAATATTTATTACAAAGAAGGCTACTATTATGCCTAGGTATGCCTAGGCATGTTGCAGTCAACTATGTGTACCTTGTACCGCTGTACCTAGACGGGTTAGGATCTCAATAGGTCACTTTGCATTTCTTTTGGGCTATCCAAGGATGATCACACATGTCCACCCATACCTAAATGAACCCCCTTGACTACTGCCTTACTACTGATGCTATATCGCTCAGGTTGCAGTCTGTATTGTAGCACACTACCTAGAGTACCTGTATGCAGTAGTAGCAGTGTGTTATACCAACGGTCATGGCAGACCTAACATCTTAAATTTCGACGTTTGTGACAGAGTTAACAAGATGTTATACATTATAACGACGTTAACGACGTGCGTACCATGATGTTCAATTTGCAGAAAATGGTCGAGCATAATCGGAACATCATAAGACCCCTTGGCATAAGGAGCAATCCTGCTCTTTTGTATAATTTTTTTAAGGCTATGCACAATAGACTCCACTTAATGACTATCGAGTTTGTACAGCCCATAATTTGAGTTATATATGGCGTTCCTATCAAGTTTCAAGAGGGAGGACTCAGTTTTGTCTCTTTCCATGATGGAACCATTGGGTACAATTATCTGGGCGGCAGTCCACCCCAGTGGGTGATTGCAAGAGCTAACATGGTTAAAGATCGCTTTCGACACCTGGTCTGTCCTGATTGAGTGCTGGTGCTGGGATAATCTGGTTTCCAGAGGTTTACCTGTCTGACCAATGTATGAGAATGGGCGAATGATGCATGGGACCTTGTGGACACCGCCGATATTGTTAGGTGGTGTGTTTTTAATCAATCTTTGTTTCACTGTCCCAGTGTTTTTGAAAGTCAGATTTATATCGAGTTTCTTTAGTGCCTCATGCAGGCAGACCAAATTGTCATTGTATGGCAAGACCAATGCATTTTTCGTGTCAGGCATTTCCTTAGTCTGTAGAAAGTCTTCCTAGCTGACAGGACCTTCTCAATGAAATCCCTGGGATATCTCAGTTTCTGGCTATGTTAAATATCTTGTTGATTTCATCGTCTAAATACTCAGGACTGTAGATACGCAAAGCTCTCAGGATTATTGTAAGGAAAACACTACTATTAACCCTAGATTCATGATTGGAAAAATAATGAATGCATGACGACACACTGGTGATCTTCCTCTAAACTGTAAACTGTAAATTTGAAACTTCTGTCGATGCAATGATTTAAAACGTCTAGAAAGGGTAGTGTGTTATCTATTCCATGCTCTACTGTGAACGTAATAGAAGCTACCAGACCATTAAATCTAGGTAGAAACTCATCAATGTTGTGATCTCTAGGTCAAAGGCAAAGCACATCATCTACATACCCGAACTACCTAACATTATTTGGGAGAAAATCTCTAAGTTGTCTAGTCTTATAGAATTCCATATACAGGTTGCTGAGTAAGGGACTGAGGGGATTTCTCATAGCCATGCCCTGCTTCTGAGTACAGTACTTGCCTTCAAACACAAACTTGCAATCCATGACACAAAGTTTAATCATTTCAATAATTATATTCGTGGGGGTAGGGCAAGGAGAAGTTTTCTAGGTTCTTCTTCACGGTACGTAAGCAAGTCAGGGACAGGGACTCTGGTAAACAGGGCAGTGACATCAAACACACCAGTGTACAGTCGTTTGAAACATTTAATTTCTGAAGCCTCTAAAGGAAGTTTAACATTTTTAATATGCGCCTCCGAGATCCTACCAACCATGGGAGTTAGAAGATTAACCAATCATTTAGATAGGTTACATGCTGCTGAGCCTATTGAACTTATAACAGGACGCACTGAGTTCCCTGGTTTATGAGTCTTGATCAACCCATAAAGACACGGTAGAGTTGCAGACCTCGCTGACAATGGAGTTCCTGAAAAGCGGTTTGTAAGTTTCATTATCATTCAATAAACGTTTCATTTTACCTAAATATTCAGCTTTGTCTAAAATAACAACAATATTGGATTTATCACCTTTCGAGAGATGTAAAGTGTGATCGTTACTGAGCTCCTTGTAAGATTCAGTGAATCTTAATGAGCAGTTGGAGATCATTGGACGGAGTAAAGAATCTCGGGTTTAAAGGATGGTTTTCCTTACAATGTTCCTGAGAACTTTACGTATCTGCAGTATTGAGTATTTAGACGATGAAGTCAACAAGATATTTAACATAGCCCCAAAACTGATATATCCCAGGGGTTTCATTGAGAAGGCCCTACTGTCAGCTAGGAAGATTTTCTACAGGACTGAACCTAAGGAAACATCTGACAGGAAAAATGGTCTGGTCATTGTATGGCAAGACCAATGGTCTTGCCATACAATGACAATTTGGTCTGCCTGCATGAGGCACTAAAAAAAACACAATGTAAATCTGACTTTCAAAAACACTGTAACAGTGAAAAAGAGACTGATTAAAAACACACTGCCTAATAGTGTGGGTGGTGTCTACAAGGTCAACTGCACCTTTTGCCTACTCTCATACATTGGTCAGACAGATAAACCTCTGGAAACCAGATTATCTCAGCACCAGCACTCAATCAGGACAGGCCAGGTGTCGAATGCAATCTTTAACCATGTCAACTCTTGTAATCAGCCACCAGTGTGGGCTGCCACCCAGATAATTGTACCCAATGGTTCCATCATGGAAAGAAACGTAACTGAGTCCTCCCTCTTGAAACATGATAGGAATACCGTATATAACTCAAATTATGGGCTGTAGATAGTTTAGTGGAGTCTATTGTGCACAGCCTTAAACAATAACGTTATACAAAAACACAGTATTGCTCCTTTTGCCAGGGGGTTTCGTGATGTTTCGGTTATTTTCGTCCAGACTCTGTAAACTAAACATCATGGTGCGCCCGTCATCAACGTTGATATAATATATAACATCTTGTTAAGTCCGTCGCAAACGTCGAAATTTAAGATGTTAGGTCTGCCATGACCGTTGGTATAACACACACTGCTACTACTGCATACAGGTACTCTAGGTAGTGTGCTACAATACAGACTGCAACCTGAGCGATATAACATCAGTAGTAAGGAAGTAGTCAAGGGGGTTCATTTAGGTATGGGTGGACATGTGTGATCATCATAGGATAGCCCAAAAGAAATGCAAATTGACTTATTGAGATCCTAACCAGTCTAGGCACAGCGGTAAAAAACTACACATAGTTGATTGCAACATGGTGACTGCAATTATTTTTATGGTTTACTGAATTAGGTTGTTAGAAATATTATAATGATAATAATAATGATATTAGTGGATGAGAGTTGATAAAAATGATAGAATGGCGTTAAAATTAAGAATTGCGTAGTTATTATAAGAAAACTCAAGTAGGAGAATTCACACAGTCTTATTAACTAACACTGAGAGCATTTCCTGAATATTCTGGAATGTTTTACAACACTGGTTGACAAAATGAGGGATTTATTCCTCTCTATTTCAATAGTTAAAAGACTGTAAATGAAGGTATGTAAAGGATTCACTATTGTAATGTAACTTTTTACGTCAAATGACCTGCTCCCAGCGGTCAGAAGTGTAGAGTTGGTCATTGACCACCTTCTATTTATTTTACTTTATGCTATCTACAAACTGTGAGGCCTACTTCACCGGAATCCATATAGAGGCGGGGTGTGGGAGGCAGGTGTGTGGTTGGTGTTCCGCTGGGTCTTCCTCAGACAGAAACTTGCAACATTGCACAGCTCCTGATGACGCACTGAGAAGTGTGAAAGTACTGGAGCTAAAGATTTCCACCCGTCGTGGTTTGTCTTGCATTGTTAAGATCGCCTGTCTATGATTGTTTTTTGTATATATATAATATATATATATATATATATATATATATATATATATATATATATATATATATATATATGTGTGTGCATGCAAAACAACCACTGTGAAAGAGTCTTTCACAGTGGTTGCTTTGCATATTTTAAAATCACCTGTTTACTGTGATCTTGTTGCATATATATATATGCAATAAGATCACAGTAAACAGGTGATTTCAGAATATGCAAAAAACCACTCTGAAAGAATAGAGAAATTCCAAGCGCTTTCGTGACTACTCACATTATCAAGGAACTATGAAAGTAAAGCATCCAAGGAAGCTATATAAGGGGTCTGGCCAGCACCTCACTATCAGATCCCACAACGGTTAAGCACGTGGCGCGCGCCGACCCAACTTGGATAGGTCCTTTGCACAACTCACCCACAAACTATTCTACCCAAGAAAATTTAAAAATTATTATTTGTCCAGTGTATTATTAAATTCTTCCCAAATTCTATTAATTATAAATGGATCTAATTTATATAAACCAAAGGAAATATTCATATTATTGTCAAAACTGCTTTTTATGAAACAAGATTCAATTATATTCCTGTCGACCATGGACTTGCTTGATACTACTTTCTCAACTTTTTGAAAATCAATTGGATGGGTAAAATCTCTTACATGAATAAATAGAGCATTGGAATCTTGTCCAGTTCTAATGCTATATTTATGTTGTTTTAATCTTAGTTCGAGATTTTTACCAGTTTGACCGTAATAAACTTTATCGCAAATTTTACAAGGAATCTTATAGACACATCCATCAGCATTATGGGGGGAATTCTTTATCAAAAGTTTTTTTACTGTATCAAGATTTTTGAATACAACTTTAATATTAAAAGTCTTAAGAAGAGAAGGCATATCAACCAAGTTTTCATGGTAAGGGAGAACCAACATATTTTTAGTTGAATAAGGCTGATTGTCCCTTTTTGGATTGTAAAAAGTATTTCTAGCAACTTTAAAAGATTTATCAATTACATTTCTTGGGTATTTTAAATCACCTATTTCATAAATTTTGGATATTTCCTCATCTATGAACTCAGGACTACAAATTCGTAAAGCTCTCAAAAACATTGATGAGAAAACAGACAGTTTGACTCTATCTTGATGCGAGGAATAATAGTGGACATAGGAACAGTTATTTGTAGGTTTTCTGTAAATTTTAAATTTGAATTCATTATTACCCTTAATAATTAAAACATCTAGAAAAGGCAATGAGTTATTTTCTTCAAACTCAACAGTAAAGTTTATAGAATGGGCTAAGCTATTTAATTTTCCAAGGAAATGGTGTATATCTACATTTTTGGGCATAAGACACAAAATATCATCAACATATCTGAACCATTTAGCTCTATTAGGGAGGATTGTGTTAAGCAACCTTGTTTCAAAAAATTCCATGTATAGGTTACTAAGAACAGGTGAAAGAGGATTTCCCATTGCCATACCAAACTTCTGAGTGTAAAACTTATCATTAAATACAAATTTTGCATCAACAATGCAAAGTTTAATAAGTTTAATGATAGTAGGAACTGGCAATGGTAAATCATAGTTAACGAGTTCTTCAGATAAGAAACTTAATAAATCATCAACAGGAACTTTCGTAAACAAGGAAGTAACATCAAAACTAAACATGTTAAAATCATTTAAGTCAGTCAAGGAGCTTAATTTATCAACCAAGTCTATGTTGTTTTTAACATTAAAGTTAGAAATTTTGCCAACAATAGGGCTCAAAATATCAACAAGCCATTTGGATAATTTATATGAAACTGACCCTATGGAGCTAATAATTGGTCTGACTGGATTCCCTGGTTTGTGTGTTTTTATTAGTCCATACATGTAAGGTAAAGATGGATTAGTTGAAGTAAATTCTTTGACTAATTCATCTTTGCCTTTCAGTAGAAGTTTTATTGTTTTATTGAAATTGCTGTTAACGGTTTCTAGGGGATTTTTCCTAAGTTTAGAATAGGTTTCAGTATCATCTAAGAGATTATTCATTTTTTCTTGGTAATCATTTTCTTTCATAATTACTATTGCATTTATTTTGTCTGCTTTAGTAAGGCGCAAATATTTATTGTTATTAAGTGTATCATAAGACTTAAAGAATCTTTGAGGGCAGAATGTTCTCGATAAGCTTTTTAAATCATATATCTTTTGTTTCACAGTTTTCTTCTGCACTGATCAAGTCCCACAAGTTAAAAATTCGACTTAATTTTTTAAAAAACTGTTTAAATGAACAAGTTTTGCCCAAGTCTCTTTTACCCAATAGACTCCTTGACATGAGAGATCGTCCTTTTGATGATTTTATGAGAATTATTCTTCAGAAACATATTGAAATAACTAAAATACAGGAGAAGGAAGCATTCAAAATATTGAGAAACAAAACATACTCTTTTAATCAGGCCATTCCATCAGAATGGAAACACAGTATGTTGGATCATTGCTATAATAAACTCAGAAGAATTTGTAATGAACTCAAGAGCAAACTACAAAGAAAATTAGACATTTTAATTGAAAATAGTGATTGGACAAAGCATGCTAATAAAAATTTTGTAATTAACTTATCAGATGAAATTTTAGACAAACATACAACTGCTGCTCTAGGTTTTGGCCTAAGTTTTGCAACTTCAAAAAAACTTAATAATGTTGAAATTGCAAAAGCCTTTTGTAACTTTGAAAAATTTTCTGATTTATCCTCTGATGAAATTAATATTAGTAAAGGAATGGTATATAGCTCTATGTTAAAACCAAACATTCCCAATTGCCCTCAAAGATTCTTTAAGTCTTATGATACACTTAATAACAATAAAAATTTGCGCCTTACTAAAGCAGACAAAATAAATGCAATAGTAATTATGAAAGAAAATGATTACCAAGAAAAAATGAATAATCTCTTAGATGATACTGAAACCTATTCTAAACTTAGGAAAAATCCCCTAGAAACCGTTAACAGCAATTTCAATAAAACAATAAAACTTCTACTGAAAGGCAAAGATGAATTAGTCAAACAATTTACTTCAACTAATCCATCTTTACCTTACATGTATGGACTAATAAAAACACACAAACTAGGGAATCCAGTCAGACCAATTATTAGCTCCATAGGGTCAGTTTCATATAAATTATCCAAATGGCTTGTTGATATTTTGAGCCCTATTGTTGGCAAAATTTCTAACTTTAATGTTAAAAACAACATAGACTTGGTTGATAAATTAAGCTCTTTGACTGACTTAAATGATTTTAACATGGTTAGTTTTGATGTTACTTCCTTGTTTACGAAAGTTCCTGTTGATGATTTATTAAGTTTCTTATCTGAAGAACTTGTTAACTATGATTTACCATTGCCAGTTCCTACTATCATTAAACTTTTTAAACTTTGCATTGTTGATGCAAAATTTGTATTTAATGATAAGTTTTACACTCAGAAGTTTGGTATGGCAATGGGAAATCCTCTTTCACCTGTTCTTAGTAACCTATACATGGAATTTTTTGAAACAAGGTTGCTTAACGCAATCCTCCCTAATAGAGCTAAATGGTTCAGATATGTTGATGATATTTTGTGTCTTATGCCCAAAAATGTAGATATACACCATTTCCTTGGAAAATTAAATAGCTTAGCCCATTCTATAAACTTTACTGTTGAGTTTGAAGAAAATAACTCATTGCCTTTTCTAGATGTTTTAATTATTAAGGGTAATGAATTCAAATTTAAAATTTACAGAAAACCTACAAATAACTGTTCCTATGTCCACTATTATTCCTCGCATCAAGATAGTCAAACTGTCTGTTTTCTCATCAATGTTTTTGAGAGCTTTACGAATTTGTAGTCCTGAGTTCATAGATGAGGAAATATCCAAAATTTATGAAATAGGTAATGATTTAAAATACCCAAGAAATGTAATTGATAAATCTTTTAAAGTTGCTAGAAATACTTTTTACAATCCAAAAAGGGACAACCAGCCTTATTCAACTAAAAATATGTTGGTTCTCCCTTACCATGAAAACTTGGTTGATATGCCTTCTCTTCTTAAGACTTTTAATATTAAAGTTGTATTCAAAAATCTTGATACAGTAAAAAAACTTTTGATAAAGAATTCCCCCCAGAATGCTGATGGATGTCTATAAGATTCCTTGTAAAATTTGCGATAAAGTTTATTACGGTCAAACTGGTAAAAATCTCGAACTAAGATTAAAACAACATAAATATAGCATTAGAACTGGACAAGATTCCAATGCTCTATTTATTCATGTAAGAGATTTTACCCATCCAATTGATTTTCAAAAAGTTGAGAAAGTAGTATCAAGCAAGTCCATGGTCGACAGGAATATAATTGAATCTTGTTTCATAAAAAGCAGTTTTGACAATAATATGAATATTTCCTTTGGTTTATATAAATTAGATCCATTTATAATTAATAGAATTTGGGAAGAATTTAATAATACACTGGACAAATAATAATTTTTAAATTTTCTTGGGTAGAATAGTTTGTGGGTGAGTTGTGCAAAGGACCTATCCAAGTTGGGTCGGCGCGCGTCACGTGCTTAACCGTTGAGGGATCTGATAGAGGTGCTGGCCAGACCCCTTATATAGCTTCCTTGGATGCTTTACTTTCATAGTTCCTTGATAATGTGAGTAGTCACGAAATCGCTTGGAATTTCTCTATTCTTTCAGAGTGGTTGTTTTGCATATATATATATATATATATATATATATGTTGTGCAGAATAGGCAGAACTTGCCATCTTGGCTTAAATAGCAACGCTCATCTTGCCATATAGGACAAGTGAAAATTTGTGTATGCAATAATTTCGCCAAAATCATCCTGTACCTAACGGAAAAAATATATTTCACTGTGTTTGTTTAGTATTAAATTATTGTAAACAAATCTAAAATATATTTAGTTAGGCGGAAATTAATTGCTCTTGTTATAATAAGGTTAGGTAAGTTTTCTCAGATTCTTTTGGTGCAAAATTAAAATTTTTTACATTATCATTAATGAAAAAAATATCTTTAAATGTATAAGAGAAAATTTTAGAAAGGACTTAATTTTAAATGAGTTCTTGCTAATTGACCAGTTTTACATATTCGGCACGACATTATATATATATATATATATATATATATATATATATATATATATATATATATATATATATATATATATATATATATATATATTAATGTCGTGCCGAATATGTAAAACTGGTCAGTTATCAAGAACTCATTTAAAATTAAGTCCTTTCTAAAATTTTCTCTTATACGATTAAAGATATATTTTTTTCATTAATGTTAATGTAAAAATTTATAATTTTGCATCAAAAGAATCTTAGAAAATTTACCTAACCGTATTATAACAAGAACAATTTATTTTAGCCTATACCAACTAAATATATTTTAGATTTGTTTACGATAATTTAATAATAAACAAACACAGTGAAATACATTTTTTTCGTTAGGTTAAGAATGATTTTGGCGAAATTATTGCATACACAAATTTTCGCTTGTCCATATGGCAAGATGATCGTTGCTGTTTAAGCCAAGATGGCAAGTTCTGCCAATTCGGCACGACATTATATATATGTCGTGCCGAATTGGCAGAACTTGCCATCTTGGCTTAAATAGCAACGCTCCTCCTGCCATATAGGACAAGTGAAAATTTGTGTATACAATAATTTCGCCAAAATCATTCTGAACCAAACAAAAAAAATATATTTGTTTAGTACTAAATTATAAGAACATAAGAAAGGAGGAACACTGGCCTGTTGGCCCATACCAGGCAGGTCCTTTACAATCCTTCCCACTAACTAAATATTTGCCCAACCTAATTTTCAATGCTACCCATGAAAAAATTTTTGATGATTCTATTTACTCATTACCCCTCTCACTCATGTATTTTTTTTTTTAACAAGTCGGCCATCTCCCACCGAGGCAGGGTGACCCAATAAGAAAGAAAAAATACCCAGAAAGAAAATACTTTCATCATTCAACACTTTCACCTCACTCACACATAATCACAGTTTTTCCAGAGGTGCTCAGAATACAACAGTTTAGAAGCATATACGTATAAAGATACACAACATATCCCTCCAAACTGCTTATATCCCGAAACCCCTCCTTTAGAGTGCAGGCATTGTACTTCCCATTTTCAGGACTCGAGTCCGGCTATATAAAAATAACCGGTTTCCCTGAATCCCCTCACTAAATATTACCCTGCTCACACTCCAACAGATCGTCAGGTCCCAAATACCATTCGTCTCCATTCACTCCTATCAAACACGCTCATGTACGCCTGCTGGAAGTCCAAGGCCCTCGCCCACAAAACCTCCCTTACCCCTTCCTTCCAACCTTTTCGAGGACGGCCCCTATCCCGCCTTCCTTCCCCTACAGATGTAAATGCTCTCCATGGCATTCTACTTTGATCCATTCTCTCTAAATGACCAAACCACCTCAACAACCCCTCTTCAGCCCTCTGACTAATACTTTAATTAACTCCACACCTCCTCCTAATTTCCACACTCCGAATTTTCTTCATAATATTTACACCACACATTGCCCTTAGACAGGACATCTCCACTGCCTCCAACCCCCCTCTTCGCTGCTGCATTCACAACCCAAGCTTCACACCCATATAAGAGTGTTGGTACTACTATACTTTCATACATTCCCTTCTTTGCCTTCATAGATAACGTTTGTCTCCACATATACCTCAACGCATCACTCGCCTTTTTTCCTCGTCAATTCTATGATTAACCTCATCTTTCATAAATCCATCCGCCGACACGTCAACTCCCAAGTATCTGAAAATATTCACTTCTTCCATACTCCTCCCCAATATGATATCCAATTTGATACCCTCATCACCTTACTCTTTTCTATGTTTACTTTAAACTTTCTACCTTTACACACACCCCCAAACTCATCCACTAACCTTTGCAATTTTTCCTAGAATCTCCCATAAGCACAGTATCATCAGCAAAAAGCAACTGTGTCAATTCCCATTTTGTATTTGATTCCCCATAATTTAATCCCACCCCTCTCCCGAACACCCTAGCATTTACTTCTTTTACAACCCCATCTATAAATATATTAAACAACCATGGTGACATTACCCATCCCTGTCTAAGACCTACTTTTACCGGGAAGTAGTCTCCCTCTCTTCTACACACCCTAACCTGAGCCTCACTATCCTCATAAAAGCTCTTTACAGCATTTAGTAACTTACCACCTATTCCATATACTTGCAACATCTGCCACATTGCTTCCCTATCCACTCTATCATATGCTTTTTCTAAATCCATAAATGCAATAAAAATTTCCCTACTTTTATCTAAATACTGCTCACATATATGCTTCAATGTAAACACTTGATCTACACATCCCCTATGCACTCTGAAACCTCCTTGCTCATCCGCAATCCTATATTCTGTCTTACCTCTAATTCTTTCAATTATAACCCTACCGTACACTTTTCCTGGTATATTCAGTAAACTTATTCCTCTATAATTTTTACGATCTCTTTTGTCCCCCTTACCTTTATATAAAGGGACTATACATGCTCTCCGTCAATCCCTAGGTACCTTCCCCTCTTTCATACATTTATTAAACAAAAATACCAACCACTCCAACACTATATCCCCCCTGCTTTTAACATTTCTGTCATGATCCCGTCAGTTCCAGCTGCTTTACCCCCTTTCATTCTACGTAATACCTCGCGCACCTCCCCCACACTTACATCCTGTTCTTCTTCACTCCTAAAAGATGGTATACCTCCCTAGCCATTGTAAACGTATTTAAAATATATTTAGTTGTTAGGCTAAAATAAATTGCTCTTGTTATAATAAGGTTATGTAAGTTTTCTAAGATTCTTCTGATGCAAAATTAAAAATTTTTACATTAACATTAATGAAAAAAATGTATCTTTAAACGTATAAGAGAAAATTTCAGAAAGGACTTAATTTTAAATGAGTTCTTGCCAATTCACCAGTTTTACATATTCGGCACGACATTATATATATATATATATATATATATATATATATATATATATATATATATATATATATATATATATATATAGTAACCACGGCCGAGTGGAGTGGTGTTGAATGAATAACAACACTGTGACTAGCCGAGTATTCGAACCCATGTCGTTTTGGCCCATTTCATGGTTAGCGAAAATCACACATGACGTTCTAACCAACTGGACCACGCACCCGACCATGGTACCCGAATGGGTCTGCTGCTTCACTGCCACAAATACACCTGTGTTGGGCGAGAATGGGGGAGAATATATACCATGAATTAATTAAGGAAAGATCCTAGACTTCACCTTACGAAACGAAGCAGATGCGAAAGTAATTATGGACAAGGTAGATTAAAGTGGAAAAATGAACATGTTATTAGAAGACGGTGGAACTTACGTGCCCCTTAATACTTAGTTTCCTCTTGATACGCAACTTCACACGGCCGGTGTATCACCAAATGTAAACTGTTTTCAAGATCACCTAAGAAGAATCAGATACACGAAATTACGTACGTTGTAGTGATATATCACTACACTGACTGAGGAACACTACAGTAACTGAAAGTAAGTCAGAGGACACTGCTAACTATTCTCATCATGATGGTGTTTTGAAGAATAAAACACTCTTCACTCTACCCTTGACGGTAGAACTGAAACTGTATACAGACTGCTACTATCACGAACATTTCGTTCGCAAGTGTACAACTTTGTACACAAGTCCTTTAGGAGGACATTTGTGTGTCAAGAAGACACTAGGCAAAATTATCAAATATTTTTTTATTGGCCAAACTGTTATGTTGCATGCATAGTAGTGCATTGTGTCAGCTGGCAGGGCAGCTGGTAGGTCAGCTGGTTCGGGAAATAAGAATGTTTCCTGCTGGTTAGTCTCAACATATGGTGAACACGATGGCTGGTATCAACATATGGTAAACACGATGGCTGGTATCAACATATGGTGAACACGATGGCTGGTATCAACATATGGTGAACACGATGGCTGGTCTCAACATATGGTGAACACGATGGCTGGTATCAACATATGGTGAACACGATGGCTGGTATCAACATATGGTGAACACGATGGCTGGTATCAACATATGGTGAACACGATGGCTGGTATCAACATATGGTAAACACGATGGCTGGTATCAACACATGGTGAATACCATGGCTGGTATCAACATATGGTAAACACGATGGCTGGTATCAACATATGGTGAACACGATGGCTGGTATCAACATATGGTGAACACGATGGCTGGTATCAACATATGGTGAACACGATGGCTGGTATCAACATATGGTGAATACCATGGCTGGTATCAACATATGGTGAACACGATGGCTGGTATCAACATATGGTGAACACGATGGCTGGTATCAACATATGGTAAACACGATGGCTGGTATCAACATATGGTGAATACCATGGCTGGTATCAACATATGGTAAACACGATGGCTGGTATCAACATATGGTGAACACGATGGCTGGTATCAACATATGGTGAACACGATGGCTGGTATCAACATAGGGTGGATACGATGCTGGTATCGGTTGGTATCAACATGTAAACACGATGGCTGGTATCAACATATGGTGAACACGATGGCTGGTATCAACATATGGTGAATACGATGGCTGGTATCAACATATGGTGAATACCATCGCTGGTATCAACATATGGTAAACACGATGGCTGGTATCAACATATGGTGAATACCATCGCTGGTATCAACATATGGTGAACACGATGGCTGTTAACATATGGTGAACACGATGGCTGTTATCAACATGTGGTGAACACGATGGCTGTTAACATATGGTGAACACGATGGCTGGTATCAACATATGGTGAACACGATGGCTGGTATCAACATATGGTGAACACGATGGCTGGTATCAACATATGGTGAACACGATGGCTGGTATCAACATATGGTGAAAACGATGGCTGGTATCAACATATGGTGAACACGATGGCTGGTATCAACATATGGTGAACACGATGGCTGGTATCAACATATGGTGAACACGATGGCTGGTATCAACATATGGTGAACACGATGGCTGGTATCAACATATGGTGAACACGATGGCTGGTATCAACATATGGTGAACACGATGGCTGGTATCAACATATGGTGAACACGATGGCTGGTATCAACATATGGTGAACACGATGGCTGGTATCAACATATGGTGAACACGATGGCTGGTATCAACATATGGTGAACACGATGGCTGGTATCAACATATGGTGAACACGATGGCTGGTATCAACATATGGTGAACACGATGGCTGGTATCAACATATGGTGAATACCATGGCTGGTATCAACATATGGTGAACACGATGGCTGGTATCAACATATGGTGAATACCATGGCTGGTATCAACATATGGTGAACACGATGGCTGGTATCAACATGTAAACACGATGGCTGGTATCAACATATGGTGAACACGATGGCTGGTATCAACATATGGTGAACACGATGGCTGGTATCAACATAAGGTGAACACGATGGCTGGTATCAACATATGGTGAATACGATGGCTGGTGTCAACATATGGTGAATACCATGGCTGGTATCAACATATGGTAAACACGATGGCTGGTATCAACATATGGTGAACACGATGGCTGGTATCAACATATGGTGAACACGATGGCTGGTATCAACATTGGGTGAATTATCTTTCATTATACTGACAGTGTAGTCTGCGTGAGCTCATTATATTGCAAGAAGTTTGGAGCTCAGGATTTCATCGTTTATATTTTTTTATGAGTAACTTGAAGGCTTTACATTAACATTTATTAGAGAACTTCTTAATCTAAAAGCATGAATGTAATTGTTCATGATTTCTCCAGAACTTTAAACTTTAATTCTAGAATAATTCTGAGAGTTGGTGTTTAATACGACAGATTTTAATAATTTTCAGTGGTAGCTCTTTTAAAGTAATTCATCTTAAAGTAACTGAAGTTTCGTAGGCTGGCTGATCTAGACAGTCACATGAGTGAATACTGGATAAATTTTGCTGTGTATTATAGTTTGTTATGTCAGCTTACGACCTGTAAACCTGTGATATACTGATATGAGTAGGCAGAGGGAACAAACTGCTGTGTCCTCCCACTATGTAAGACCCTTCCCTCAACTGCCGTACTCTTGTTCCTTACCTTAGTTCACTTGAAGGTTTCCAGCAGAAAAAAATAGGGAAGACACATTGCCTTGGAATAAAAATTTCCCCGCCATCATCGTGGTCATCGTCGTAGGAAGATACCAGTTCCATCTCGTAACTTATTAAAATATCTCTTGAAAAATGAGGCCGTAAACAATGGTTAGACACAAGGATTCTTCGTCCTCTTTAATGTGTAACGAGGATCATTCTTAATTTGTGTGTTTTGGTAACAATGATCTGGTACAGTTTCTTGGTGTAAACAAAATAACGCTTCGAGGGATGCAACATATCTATGTACATAATATGATGTAATTTTTTAAGAGTAATTATTTATGTTAAATTTAGGGTTGTTATCAAATACTTTGAGAGCTGAGACTGTGTGTAGAAGTTTGTCTACCCTTTCTGTACATTTGCATATGAGAGTATGTATGTTATTATTTTGTTAATTGACGGAGCCTGGAAGTATCGTATGCCAACGTGGCAAAGTTGGCATACTGCAAGGGGTAGTGTCCAAACCCCTCACTGGCAGAGAACATTCTCTTGGAAAAGACAAGAATTGTTTTTGTCTCTGTTGAAACAATCTCAGATTCCTATTTATACTGAGTCGATTTTGGGACTTTGCATTTTTGCTTTGTCTTGTGTCTTATTTTTGACAGCCTTTCCCAGGACTCACTCACTCTGTTCAGAATATCTAGATATCACTCCCTACGAAAGCAAAAGACTCAGAAGGAGATGCAGCATTTCCCCAATGAAAAGCAGGGGCGCCACGAGTACACTGAGAGACAACACATTAAGTGTCAGGGGCCCAAGACTGTTCAACTGACTCCCAGTATACATAAGGGGAATTACCAATAGACCCCTGGCTGTCTTCAAGAAGGCACTGGACAGGCACTTAGTACCTGATCAGCCGGGCTGTGGTTCGGAAGTCCGTTTACGTATGGCCAGCAGTGACAGTCTGGTTGATCAGACCCCGATCCAGCACGAGGCCTAGTCTCAGACCGGGACGCCGGGGCGTTGATCCCCGAAACTCTCTCCAGGTAAACATCATCTACTCTCTCACGAACAGACATCTTAGGTTGCCGTCGTGAGTTTTCTTAGCACCTGGTCGTGTGTGAATTTACTGTGCTATGAGCTTGGGGCGTAGCCACTGGGAAAGGAATTTCGTAACTTAGTCTTGTAAAGCAACTGTCTGATGTGGATAGACTACTTACATGAAGCACAGTGTGTCTTGGGATTGACTTTGACTCGGTATAGGTTATATTTTTTTCACTTATGTTTAATGTATTGGACTCTTATTTCTGCACTGTCTGGTCTGTACTAACTTGTAGGAAGAGTTTACTTCTGAATACTGAGTGTATAAAGTATTTTCCAAGCCTTGAGGACTGGTACTTGTCCACCATTGTAGACACACAGTATTAGCTGAGATTGTCTACTTCCTATTTGCATAGCTTTGTGAACCTCGGCCTATTCTAGTAGTAGATAAACCTTGTCTCTTGTCTTTTTGGTGTCTACTCACTGTATTTTGTGGACAGTCTTGACCAATTGGTATCAGACGCATGTGCTCTTGTTTACCTGACTATTTGAACACCCTAATACTCGTGTGTTTCGTTAGAGTTCGTGCATTGCTATTTGTATGTTCTATAATGACTATTTCTCTTGTAGACTATTAATAAAATTGTATTCAGTTAAGGGAGTCGCATTTTACTCTCGTTTTACCAGTTCCTTAGATTTGTAACTAGAAATAAGATTTTCGACTTAAACTATGAGATTGCTTCTGTAGCAGAGACAAACATGAAGAGGGAAGAGGAGACCTGATAGGGAAGTTTGGCTTAAAGAGAGAGCAGGAGGGACCTAGTAAAAAGGAGCAATAAGTACGGGGACCTGGTATGGTTCGCAGAGCCCAGACAGAGGTTCAGGAGGCCATCTAGAGAGGGAAACGGAGCCCAGAGGTGAGAAGGGGGAAAGGTCAGATAAGAAAAGAGGGGAAGGACCCAAAAGGGAAACAGGGCCTTGTGAGGGAAAAGTTCAATAGATAGGAATAGAGAGGGAGTATATAGTAACAATAGTTTCCTTGCCGGCTACTTGTTAAGGTAGGGTAAGTCAAGCTCCCGCCTTTTCTCCCCCACCCCTAAAGTGATAGTTTGAACATTGTCTGCATCGCTCTTGGGCTGTGTAGACCCCCTTGCCTGACGCTCCTCAGTAACCTGACAGCAGTGGTACGAGGTGTTGTTGTGTCTCTGTTGACACTGCTGGGAAATTACTGGTGTTAAGATGGCGGTTTGTTATCGCAGACGCGTTAATACTATTGGTATTGAACTGCTTCGAGGTGCGATTACACCTAGTTCAGCTCAAATACTCTTACCCAAGATAATCAGGGAGACATACGGCATACAAGATGGTGAATTGTATGGAGTAGCGCTGAACGGAGCGCATAGAGTATTTGTGAAACTGCTTGCTGCGACAGTTTATGAATCGGTGGTTGAGCGCTTTCAAGATGTGTGTTTTGACGTTACTCCTGCTGTGCGTGTGAGACTGGTGGACGTGTCTCGATATTATACCTGGATAAAGTTGAGGAATGTCCCCTTCGAGGCAAACGAAGCTGACATCAGAAACGTATTTGAGAAATATGGAACTGTGCATTCTGCCCAGCAGGGTAAGTGGATAATGGGTGCCTACACAGGTATGCCGGAAGGTACATTCAGCCTTAAGATGACGTTGCGTCAACCCATACCGTCATATGTGTATCTTCAAGATTTTAGGACACAGGTAATGGTTTTATATCCTGGACAGCGGCGTACGTGTCGCATTTGTGGAGAGTATGACCACATAGCAGCGGCATGCGAAAAGAACAGACGCGTGACCAAACCTGTGCAAGAAGAAGTAGCCCCAGTCACACGTGATGAAGGTGAGCATCGTTCGTCAGAGGAAGGGCGTGGTCGTTTGTGGAGTGAGATGGTGGAACAGGCTTTTCGAAATGAGAGTGAGTCCTTCCCTCAGCTGCCTGCACCTGAGTCGTTGCCGATACCATCTACTGGATTGGTACCCCGGCATGACGTGTTGAGTATTGGTGAGGATTTAGACGAAGTTTTAAGGACCTTGTCACCGCAAGTGGTGGAAGCTCCGTCTCCGGAAGACGTAGCTGGAGACTTTCTGAGTCCGGATTGTCAACAATATGAGACTCCGCAGAAGGACGACGAGACTGGGACATCGGGAGACTTCATACCTCATTGTGAGGTGGATGTTGAGGTACACCGTGAGGCTTCCTCGGATCTTGACATGGAGGATAAGAACGTTACGAGGAAACGGGCAGCTACGTCAGATTCGGATGACGTACTGACGCCGGCACAGAGGACTGGGAAAAAAACTGAGAGGATGGGTGAGGAGAGGGGTGGGGAGGGGGGGGGGTCATGAGGGACGCCATCGCAAGGAGGCGAATGGGAAGGTACTGTAAAGAAGACACATAGACGTAACAAATCAAGTGGTGAACCACGGGAGAAGAGGAAAGGGTGGAAAATATAACAGGCCTTAGGTGTATGACTGCTAATGTTAACGGTTTATGTACTAGACTAAAGAGAGATTGGTTGAGCAGTTTTCTTAGCAAACATAGAATTGATGTTATGTCCCTTCAAGAACACAATTTCAAAGAAGAAGTGTTGCAGGTTATACAGTACTGACCCTGCCAACTATCCGTTTGAAAGGTGGTGTGGGTCTTTTAATAAAAGAGACGAGCCCGTTTATGTTGCAGAGATGTGAGGGGGGTGGGGGGAGGGTGTTGTGAGTGGATGGGACTTGGATGGGAAAGCGTGTATCCTTGGTAAGTGTCTATGCCCCTGCGGAGAATGACACGAAGGTTCGAACGGATTGTGTGTGTGAGGACCTTGTTTATTTTTTGCGTGGTCTTCCGGAAGTAGCGATGGTGGGGGGTGACTGGAACTGTCTCATAAGGGCGGCTGACGTCGAACCCAAAGGGGCTGGGCATGTGTCTGCACCTCTCAGAGATTTGTTGAGGGATGTTAAGTTTCGAGATGTGTTTGGGGGAGGGGTGTGGGAAACAGAACATACTTTTATCAGAAGGGGATATGCTGCAAGGTTAGACAGAGTGTATATTTCGCAGGGAGTAGTTGTAAAGTCTTTTAATACGGTGGAGACGGTCTTGTCAGATCATAGGGCAGTTGTAGTGGAGGCAGGGTGGGAGGGAATGGCCGAAATTTATAAGAATTATTGGAAATTAAATATTAGTGTGTTAAGTGATGAGGAAGGGTTGGAGGGTTTTTCTATGCTGTGGAATGAGCTTTCAAGGGAAGCTCAGGAGGTGGAAGACATTGTAACGTGGTGGGACTCGGTGGCAAAGGAAAGGATAAAGTCCTTTTATGTGAGGGAGGGTAGGCGTATAAACACTTTCAAATATGGGCTAGCGAATTATTTAGAGGATCGATTACGAAGTTGTTATGGGCAGGGATCGGTTGGTGGTGTTTACCCCATGGACGAGATTGTAGACATAAAAGAGAGCTTGTGAACGTTGCATAATGAGCGGTTTCAAGCGGTGCGGGTGCAAGCAGGATTAGAAGAAGTTTTGTGGGGAGACAGGCCATCCGCGTGTGTGTTGAGACAAAAGCAAAAGCAGGCGCTGACGGCAATCCCGAGCTTGGAGGTAAATGAGACGATGGGAATCCATAGAGCAGGTCAAGTGATACGAAACACAAAAGCTATGAGTGCATATGCGGATACATGGTATAAAAAACACTGGACTAGTAGTGGCGTGGATGAAGTGGAATTAAGTAAGGTGTGCACGTATGCTAAGTGCATTTTGGGTCACAGTGATAGGAAGGCATTGGGTGGGGTTATTACTGAGGAGGAAATTGAAATTGCTTTACACGGAATGAGGAAGGGCAAGTCCCCGGGTATTGATGGTTTACCGGTGGAATTTTATTTGCAGCATTGGGAGTTGATTGGGAAGTTCATGGTAAGATTATTAAATTGTATGAAGGAGAAGGGTACGTTAGGGGATAAGCAGAATACGGCAGTTGTGGTGTTGGTCCCGAAAGGCAAAGGGCAGCCAAACCTTGGGAAGTATAGGGCGATATCGTTGCTCTGTGCAGACTATAAGGTTTTCGCAAAAATTTTGGGTAATAGGGTAAAATGCGTGGTGGGGAGGGTCGTTTCGCCATCGCAGTATGGGTTGCCGGGCAGGTCGATGTTAGAAGGTCACGGGCTTATAAGAAGTTTTGTGGAGTCAAAGGGGGGAGGGGAGGGGGCGGCTTTACTGGCCTTGGACTGGCGAGCCGCCTATGATAGTGGAAAGGGGTGCACTGCAGAGTATTCTTCGGAGACAGGGTTATGGAGAAGAAATAGTTGGGTGGGTAAACACGCTGTATAAGGGGGCAAGGATGAGGGTACAAATAAATGGGTGTATGGGGACGGATTTTGAGATGGGTAGAGGTTTAAGACAAGGGTGCCCTATGTCACAGATCTTATTTGCGTGTTTTCAGGATCCCTTTTACAGGATGGTTGAGAGCACAGTTAGTTCCCGGGGTGGGGGTGGGGTAGGGGAAGGGGATTGTTGGCCGGCATTAATAGGTTATGTGGATGATACGACTGTTTTGGTGTGTGAACGAATGTCTATGAAAGGGTTGGAAGATGTTGTGCGTGTGTTTGAACGTGCCACGTGTATGAAGGTAAATAGTGAAAAGTCGATGATCATGGGGTTGGGTACCTGGAAAGGGGGTGGAATGGTGAGCTGTAACGTGGTTAACACAACTGCGATGTCATTAAAGATTTGTGGTATTATTTATAGAGACGATTTGGATGTGGCGCGGGAGGAAAATTCAGTAAGGACGTTGGAAAAGGTCATTGGTCGTCTGGGTGTTTTGAAGCCCCAACATCTCACTCTGGCCCAACGTGTGATCGTTGTTAACGTTTTATTGTATAGTAAGGTGTGGCACGTTGCAGCTGTATTCCCGATTACAGGAACAGCGATCAATGGAATATTGAGAAAAGTATTTACCTTTCTGTGGGGATCGAGGTGTGATTGGTTAAAACGTGAGGTTGTTATGGTACCTGTACGTCGAGGAGGTTTAGGATTGTTGGACTTAAAGCGTAGGGTGAAATGTGTTTTTCTAAAGTGGGAGGTTTGGCGTGTGGGTGTGATGGCGGGAAATATGGACCAAGTATATACGAGGGTGAAAAAGTGGTATAGGGGAATGGAGTTAAGGGAATGTGAGATTGTACTACGAGCTTTGTTGATGGTAAAGGAACGGAGGAACATTCGCATAAGGGTTTTAAGTAGGTTATTAGGGGGTACGTGCGCAGCTCCAGTAGAAGGTTTGTTCCCCATGTACTCGTGGGAAAATATATGGCTCCGATTTAGCAAGTTGAAATTGCGGCCTAGGGTGCGTGAAGTCATGTTTCGTTTTTTACATGGTATATTGCCGTCAGGGGCAATACTACGATCCAGAAGAGTCGTGGAGGGAGGCGGGTGTGGGTTTTGTGGTGGGGAAGACACGGCTTTTCACGTTGTCTATTTTTGCGAAGGTTTAGAAAATGTCAGGAGTTGGTTGGGTAGGGTGGTACAGAGGGTGGGAGGCAGAGGAGTGCAGGTCCTGCGTGCGTTAAGTCTCGACATCGGTGGATTAGACCAGGACGTTGAACGGGCTTTAGATTATATTATCGTGGATTACATTTATATTTCGTGGGTAATGCGGGAAAAAGGGGTCAGTGAGGTGAGAAGGCGTGTCCTTGCAATAACGTTTTATCGTACAATGTGTAGGAATAGGGAATTGTATGGGAGGAGGTGGGATAAGGGTTTTTCGGACGGTTATAAAAGGCTCACTCTTGAAACCCTTGTGAATCTGTGATAAATATACGGGCATGCCGAATAAGTTGTCGTGTAGGTCAGTGGGCAATAGCTGGCTCGTCTCTTGGGGGGAAGGATGTGAGTTGCGTGAATATGAGTTTGGGCATGAATGTTTTTTAGTTGTTATGGATGTGTGGTTGTAGATTCAGGGGTTAGGGTTACTTATTGTACCTTTTGTGTACAAAATGACTGGGGTGCCTTTACATATTTATGTTTTTGATGCTTCCTTTGTGTAAAGACTCGTTGTATTCTTGAGTCACTAGTTTTCTTTGTTTTGTTTTTGATTGTGTTATGGAGGTCCAGATATTTGGGTATATAAACATGCATATATATATATATTATATATATATATATATATATATATATATATATATATATATATATATATATATATATATATATATTATGCATGTTTTGTCCCTTTCCTGTTACTGTTCAATCTAGTCTGTGAGTCACCAAAGTATTAAAGGGATATAACACGTGTACATTACCCTGAGTCGTCCAATTGTATCCTATAAATATGTAGCAACATTATGATTTTTGTTTGTGATTCAAACGTAGTTCATAGGTATCAAGATTGAACACTTATGGAATGGATGGAAATTGCTGACGATTAATATGATCGTCAATTTATATAATATTTATTATGTTAATGAATTTGTGTTAGAGTAAATCATTGAATTTGTGTCTAAGTTGGAATTTCTATAATCAGTTGTATATTTTGTATGAAAATTACATAAACTATTGTTTAAACATCAATGTAACATGTTTGTATGATGTGCATGTAGGTTATAATGGATTAAGTGGGGTTTCCACCAGTGTTATATTTGTTACGCAAACAGTTATATCTTTTGGTATTGTGTGTGTTTAGTGTTTACATTTTATGGTGTGTTTGTCGTATATATCTATACGTATTAGTTAAAGATATTTTTCTGGTATTTATGGTGTGTACCTCGTTGTACTCTATAGATTATGTATGGTGATGCTATTTAATTTTTAAGCAGCCTTGTATTTATGATGTTTTAAATAAAAAAAAAAAAATACTCGTGTGTTTCGTTAGAGTTCGTGCATTGCTATTTGTATGTTTTATAATGACTATTTCTCTTGTAGACTATTAATAAAATTGTATTCAGTTAAGGGAGTCGCATTTTACTCTCGTTTTACCAGTTCCTTAGATTTGTAACTAGAAATAAGATTTTCGACTTAAACTATGAGATTGCTTCTGTAGCAGAGACAAACATGAAGAGGGAAGAGGAGACCTGATAGGGAAGTTTGGCTTAGAGAGAGCAGGAGGGACCTAGTAAAAAGGAGCAATAAGTACGGGGACCTGGTATGGTTCGCAGAGCCCAGACAGAGGTTCAGGAGGCCATCTAGAGAGGGAAACGGAGCCCAGAGGTGAGAAGGGGGAAAGGCCAGATAAGAAAAGAGGGGAAGGACCCAGAAGGGAAACAGGGCCTTGTGAGGGAAAAGTTCAATAGATAGGAATAGAGAGGGAGTATATAGTAACAATAGTTTCCTTGCCGGATGCTTGTTAATGTAGGGTCAGTCTAGCTCCCACTATCCCTCCCCATCCCTCTTCTCCCCCCCCCGAAAGGTGACGTGTGGGGCTCTGGTCAAACAGTAAATCACTCGGCTCACAGCTCCCAACACTACTGTAAGTACATGCCTGCCTTGTATTCTAGTGGATTTATTGGTTGAAAGCGTCACTTTTGACCAATAAACTTAGTCCTTTCAGTCTTGCTCTAGGTTGACTGTTGTAATAATCACCACATCTTTTGGGTATTGTACTTACCATGGAGAGTGATTTCTTAAGCAGTGGGTAACCTGTCTATCTTTTCAGCTTGGATGACAGAGAGGGTCACCTGTCAATCAACGAGGACAAATGGAGGACGACTAACGTCCAGAGACTTACCCATTTTGGATTTAATTACCTGTGCACCTGTAGGAAATTGCAGGACGTAGCCCCACATCATTGCAGTGGTAAAGAACCTGCTTTCCTGTCATCGGGATAGAATACTCAAGGCTCTATCTACTGTGAAGAACTAGCCAGTGGGTCGTAACCAACACCTGCGACCCCCATCCCCCATCATCAACGGCTACGATTTCAACAACACAGTGTCACCAACACCAGACACCCCTATATATATTAGCGTTGAATTAAGTTATCATTTACATTTTTCATTTTTCATTTTCTTTGATGTAGGATTAATATTTCATATTTAAGTGTTTTATATTTTAAATTTCTATATAATAAAGTGTTTATGTTTGTCTGTTATTATTTCTTTTTCTATTCATTAATTTTCCTGAGGAGGAGCCAGCCTTAGTAATACTTACTGAAGCTGTTACAGGGCTGAGTAAGCCTTCACAAGTGGCGACCTTGCCAGGATCAACTCTACTGAATCAAGATTCAACTCCATCTCGAATCTACCATTGGAACTTCAACGCCGCATACCACAGACGGTTACCACCAGCCATGAGTAATCATTCTCTATGGTAGGACTACAATACAGGTATTTAAAAGATTTGGTGATTGTTATAGTCTCAATTTATTGTAAGTCAAGTCAGGCAGGATAATAATTCTGCCACCTTTCTTGTGAGCTTGAAACATTTTGGAGGATTAGACTCTAGGGACCCGAGATTTTCCAGTGACAGTGTTTCATTGAGCTCTTTATATCAAGGGAACTGTCATAGGACACTCTTGATTTGTTGGTGAGAAGATTGGATGGTCAAGTGACCCCATTCTACTTACTGTTTGCTCGGAGCCGGCATAGAACCCTTCGTTTTCATTAATACATGTTGTTTAATTGAAGCAGGGATCGAGCCCTCTGGTTTATTTACAGTTTGAGCAGAGCAGGAATTGAACCCTCCGTTTTCTTTAATACCCGTTTCATTTCCCTTGATAGTTTAAGTTATTCTTGCAAGCATGGAGGAATACCAGTTTTGGATGAATGCTGGAAGTAAGTTAGGAATAACAGGGAAAAATTTAGAATCTTTCATTAGTGCTAAGATCCAGGAAAGACTTGAAAGAGAGGGAATTGAGAGAGACGAGAAAAAGGAGAAAGAGAACCTTGAAAGACAGGAGAAAAGAGAGAGAGAGAGAATTGAAAGAGAAAGCTAAGAAAGACAGAAAGAGAGCGCGAAGACAAAAAAGAGCATGATAGACTTGATCGTGAGGAAAGAGCTAAAGAACGTGAGGAAAGAGCTAGAGAGCATGAGTTAATAGAGAGAGAAAAGGATCGCGAGCTCGAAAAATCTCGCCTTGAATTAGAGAATAAAAAGTTAACTTTTACACAACAACAATTAGAGGAAGGAGTAATGGAACAACGTGCAGTCAGTGCACATATTCCAACACCTAATTTACCTCCCTTCACAGAGGGGGAAGACATAACTTCATATATTATCAGGTTTGAAAATACCGCTACCCTCTGTGAATGGCCTGCTGACACCTGGGCTACCAGGTTAGGAATGTTATTTTCTGGTACAGCTTTGAATATCTATGCAACTTTGTCGCAGGATATCATATGCAATTATAACCTACTGAAGAAGGCAATCCTTAAAGCATATCAAAAAACCACTAATTCTTACAGGAAAGATTTCAGGTATGCCACCTTACAGCTTGGCCAGAACTTTCAGCAGTTACAGGTAACACTCTTTCGTTTGTTCGACTTTTGGATAGAGTTTTCAGGAATTGATTGCAGTTATGAATCTCTTAGAGACTTCATGGCTGCTGACCAGTTCCTGACAGCTCTTCCCCATCAGATACGAACATTCATCAGAGAACGTAACCTGATTAAAGCTGAGGAAGTTGCTGAGGCTGCTGACCTGTATGCTGAGGCTCACAATTCCTATAAAGACCTAAAGGGATCGAACCCTAAGGGCAAGGGTTCATCAGACCTGAAGAAATCAAAGCCTCTAGTGGAAAGTAAAATGACTTCTTTTATTCCTGTTTGTCATTTGTGTGGTGTTAAGGGACATAAACGTCCAGATTGTCCTTCTAAGAAGGTCCAAAAAGTTGGAAGATGTTTTAAAGACTGTAATGACCAAGCACCCTTCTGTTCAGGAACAGTTAATAGACTTAATGTATCTACCATTTTACGAGACACTGGATGCACATGTATAGTCATTTCTGATGAGCTGTTCCCTAACCTTAAAGAAACTCATTCCTCTGCTATACTTTCAGACGACTTGGGCCGTACGGACACTTTTCCTACCATCCGTTGTTACATTAGGTCTAAATGGTTCACAGGTTGGTCTGAAGCCGTACTAGCTCCCATCACTTCTTGCTCCGTACTAATAGGTAATGTAAAAGGTGCCATTCTTCCTTCTGAGGTTGACCTTTCATCACCAAAGATGGATATAAGTGTTTCAGATCCTCTTCCTGTAGAGTCAGAGAAGCCCCTCGAAAGTTCAGATGAGACAATGTCTCGCGATATTCATGTGGGATTAAAAACCAGTGATGCTACTCTCGAAAGCGAGGAAGTAGGATCACAGGTTCACTTGTTAGATGAAAGTGAAGATATCACCTCCGATACCATAAATGTCTTGACTAGGGCTCAGACCAAAGCCCAGGCTTCTCCTACTGTCCATCCTTTGATTTTCCCTGACTTTAAGCCTTTAGATATATCGAAGGACTCCTTTGTCAAGTTACAACGTAATTGCCCTCCTCTTCAGAATTGCCATAATGCCGCTAAACAAAATCAAGTTATCCAAAGGAAAAACTTTTCATATAAAATTGAATATATAAAAGGTATCTTGTACAAGTCAGTATTCAAATTAAATTCAGATGAGGTAGACTATTCCATCTTAGTTGTTCCAAGTCAATGCAGAGAGACTGTTCTTAAAATGGCTCATGACCTGCCAGTGGCCGGACATTTCTCGCATCGTAAAACCTTAAATAAAATTAGGGAAACCTATTTTTGGCCAAAAATGTCCTCAGATATCACTACCTATTGTAGATCGTGTAAAGTTTGCCAACTGTCATCCCCCCGAGGTACCAGGCGAGTACCTATGGTCAAAATGCCTATCTTTACGGTACCGTTTGAAAGAGTAGCTATTGACATCGTTGGTCCTTTATCTCCACTTTCATCTGGGGGACATAGATATATATTAACATTAGTTGATTATGCTTCGAGTTTCCCTGAAGCCGTTCCCTTAAAGACCATAACTACTACAGAGGTGGCTGAAGCCCTTTTGTCCATCTTCTCCAGAGTGGGCATCCCTAGAGAAATTTTGTCGGACCGTGGGACACAATTCACATCTGACTTAATGCAACATCTATACCAACTTCTGGGAGTGAAGCCTCTCTTCACCGCACCCTATCATCCCAGCTGTAATGGGAGGATTGAGCGCCAGCATTCGATTCTCAAGTCCATTTTAAGGAAACTTTGCTCCCTTAAACCTAAGGAGTGGCATCGTTATCTACCCTGTGCTTTGTTTGCCATGAGGGAAGTTCCCAGTGACTCTTTGGGGTTTTCACCTTTTGAACTTCTCTATGGTAGACAGGGCAGAGGTCCACTGGCCGTCCTTCATGACTTATGGACTAAGGAGGTAAATGCTGAGGTTCAGTCTTCTTACCAGTTTCTCCTTGACCTTAGATCTAAACTTGAGGAGACCTCTGACATAGTTTCGAAAAACCTAAGCTTGTCAATGGACCAGTACAAAACCTATTTTGATTCCAAAAGTCAGAGGAGAAGTTTTAAAGTAGGGGATGAAGTTCTGGTACTTTTGCCTATCAAGTCAAATAAATTATTAGTAGCATGGAAAGGTCCATATAAAGTATTAAAAATTTGTGGGAAAGTTGACTACCTCATAGAAGTCAAGGGGAAACCTAAGCTTTATCATATCGACATCCTTAAGAAATATTACAGAAGAAATTCGGTTAACTGCCTTAATAACTTTGACTTAGTTTTTCCACACGAACTTGATAAGACAACTGAAGAATGTAAAGTGTGCGTAATTGACACCTGTAACTTAGACGATGATGAAGAACTAGATGACTTGGTGACTCTTGAACACTCGGGCACAACCAACATTAATATTAATGAATCTTTGGATGACCATAAGAGACAAGAACTACTTCAATGTGTGAGTAACTTTTCAGACGTCTTTACTGATATTCCAGGTGTTACCTCCACGGTAGTCCATAAGATTGACTTAGTGACGGACAATCCTATCAAACGGAAATTATACCCAGTTCCAGTTCACCTTAGGGATGCATTTGACCAAGAGGTAGCCAAATTATTAAAACTAAAGATCATTGAACCTTCAGTATCTTCATATTGTTCACCAGTAGTCATGGTTAAGAAGGGGGATAATTCATATAGACTTGCTCTTGACTTCAGAGGCCTTAATGCTATAACTCCGTGGGATGCTGAGCCTATGCCCTTAATAGATAGCGATCTACACAAATTTTATGATGCTTCCTTCTTTTCAGAGATTGATATTGCACAGGCATATTATCAAGTAATGTTAGATCCTTCTTCTAAGCAGTACACCGCTTTTCCTACACACCAAGGACTGATGCAATATAGAACTATGCCCTTCGGTTTGGTAACTGCCTGTGCTACCTACGTGAGACTGATGAGAAAGGTCTTGGGTAATATGCCAAATGTTTCAGTTTATTTTGATAACATTTACGTAATGACATCCACGTGGGGCGAACATATCCAAACATTAACATCAGTTTTGCGTAGGTTACGCTAACATGGCCTCACTGCCAAGCCGAAGAAATGCTTCCTTGGGTATAACAAGATTAGATATCTTGGACTGATACTTTCTAATAACTCTCTGCAGCCTCTCCCCAGTAAGATCAAAGCTTTACTAGAATTTAAATTCCCCAAAACTAAGAAGCTCATGCGTAGCTTTCTTGGTTCTGTAAATTTTTATGCACGGTTTATCCCAAACCTTACTGATCTTACAGGCATCTTATCCGACTTCCTTGAAAAGTCTGTGAAGGAACTTCCTGAACTTTCCGACGTAGCTCGGGAAAAGTTTAATGAGATTAAAAGTATCTTTTCGAAAGACCCTATACTTAAGATTCCAGATATTAATAAAACATTTTGTTTAAGAACTGATGCCTCCAATACTGGCTTAGGTGCGGTGTTACTACAATACCATGATGGTACTCCCTTCCCTGTATGCTTCCTAAGCCGGAAACTCCTTCCCGCAGAAACGAGATACTCCACCATAGAAAAGGAATGTTTGGCCCTTGTGTGGGGTATCTCCAAACTTAAATTTTATTTGCTGGGAAAAGAATTAATTTTAGAAACGGACCACAAACCTTTGAAGTAGTGATGATTTCTACAGAGCGGTCTCTTCTACAGAGCGGTCTCCTCCGCTCAGTGGCTTCTTCTACGGAGCGGTCTCTTCTACAGAGTGGCTCCTTTTCACACCTATATGCTAATGACCTTTTTCACACCTATGTGCTAATGACCTTGACCTCGCCCTCGAGACCACCTCGCCCTCGAGACCACCTCACCCTCAACCCCCCACTCATGTCCCCCGCGCCCCCCGCGCGGCCCCCCCCCCCGCGCCCCCTCTCGCCCCCGCCCGTCGCGCCGACCCACAGGCCCCACCGCGCCCTCGCGCCCCTCTCGCGCCCCTCGCGCCCCGCCCGCACCTTCTGCTGCGCCTTCTGCAGCGTCGTCCGGATCGCCCCCGTGCCCCGAATTTTTTTCCGATTTTTTTCAAATTTTTTTTGAATTTCTTGTGCTCTCCTCGAATAAAGTTTTTTGGATTGCCCCTCCCACTTTCACCCCCACCCCAAATTTTTTCGATTTTTTTTTCTCGATAATACAAAGACTCCAATTCCTCGGATCAAGTTTTCTCGATATCAAAGACTCCAATTCCTCGGATCAAATTTTTCTCGAAATCAAAGTCTCCATCTCCTTGAATCAAGGTTTTCTCGATAATACAAAGACTCCATGTCCTTGGATCAAGTTTTTCTCGATAATACCAAGACTCCATCTCCTTGGATCAAGTTTTTCTCGAAATCAAAGACTCCATCTCCTTGGATCAAGTTTTTTTTCTCGATAATACAAAGACTCTACTTCCTTGGATCAAGGGTTTCTCGATAATACAAAGACTCCAATTCCTCGGATCAAATTTTTCTCGAAATCGAAGACTCCATCTCCTTGGATCAAGTTTTTTCTCGAAATCAAAGTCTCCATCTCCTTGGATCAAGCTTTTCTCGATAATACCAAGACTCCATCTCCTCGGATCAAGTTTTTGGATTCCCCCCTCTCAGGGTAAGCATTCAAATGAACTCCTCCTATGGGGCATGGTGCTCTCTCTTACTACAGGTCTAAACAAGTGTGACGTCACCCCACCTGTGTTTACTCGGCGGTCAGTGACGTCACGTGATGACCTCACACATACAGGCTGAATCTTGTCGACTTCCCCCTATGTCAGTGACGTCACGCGATGACCCCACATACACAGGCTGAATCTTGTCGACTTCCCCTACACATTTCATATACAACATAGGGAAAACATTTTCACTCTTAACCCAGGATAATCCAAATAATTTCACCTTTTTTTCGTTAATACCCACAACAATCCACAATTTCTTTACAACACAAGTCTAGACATTTTTCTCGTTTTAACTTTTTCATCTCAGGTCACTCCCCACGAAGTAACCTTCTCTCTCTCCTCCTCCCCACCCTCCCGAACCCTCACACTCCAACACCTCACAATTTTCACTCATAACCCCCAATTTTTCTCGTTTTAACTATTTCATCAGAAAGTCACCACAACACTTATAACCACTTTTCGATAAATTCACTAGTCACAATTTTACATATTACGAAGTTAATACGCACACACACACCTCACTTTACTTTGAACACCTTCAAAATACTCTCATAAATCATTTGAATACTCACAAAAATACCTATGAACATTTCCAAACAACACTGAAACACTTCCAAAATATCATTTTGAATACTCCCAAATAAGATTTGACAGCTCTAATTTATCTGCACTTGCACATTTCATTAAATTACAACTCATCCCCCCAAACTCCTCCCTCAGTCTCCAGACTTCACAACATTATCACAAAAACTAACTCAAACACTTTGAACATCACCAAAAAACACCATCAATTACCTTTAAATACTCCAAAAACATCATTCAAACACCCCCAAATCACCTCTGAATACTCCCAGAACACCTTCATAAGTACTCTTGCACATCATTTGAACACCTTCAAAAACACCTTTGAATAACCTCAAAACACCAATTGAGTACTCCCAAATACACCACTGAATACTACTAAAACACCACTGAATACACTCAAAACACCACCAAAATCACCATGAACTAAGATCAACACCCACATCCCACAACACCCACATCCCACAACACCCACTTCCCACATCACCCACAACCCACATCACCCACACCCCACATTTTTTTCTCGTTTTAGCTAATTTCATCAGAAAAAGTCACAACAACAACCCACAACTTATAACCACTTTTTCGGTATCTCTAGTTCGACAACAACCACAACACCCACATCCCACAACACCCACAACCCACAACACCCACATCCCACAACACCCACAACCCACATCACCCACACCCCACAACACACACAACCCACATCACCCACACCCCACAACACACACAACCCACATCACCCACATCACCCACACCCCACAATTTTTTTTCTCGTTTTAACTAATTTCATCAGAAAAAGGCACAACAACCCACAACTTATAATCACACCTTTGAATAACCTCAAAACACCATTTGAGTACTCCCAAATACACCACTGAGTACTGCTAAAACACCACTGAATACACTCAAAACACCACCAAAATCACCATAAACTAAGATCAACACCCACATCCCACAACACCCACAACCCACATCACCCACACCCCACATCACCCACAACCCACATCACCAACAACCCACAATTTTTTCTCGTTTAACTAATTTCATCAGAAAAAGTCACAAAAACAACCCACTTATATCATCTTTTTTTGGTATCTCTAGTTCGACTACATTACCCACAACCCTCATCAATTACCAATTTATTCACAATTTTTTTCCCCTTCTTTTTACTGAATCTTAAATGTAATACACATTCCTCTTTACTAAAATTCTAATAAAATCCTCTCCATACCCATGTCCTTGTATCCACATAAATTGATATTATACTCGCATCAACTAATCTCACTACCCAACTATTGCGACATGTTTCAACACCCTCCATTCTTTTCCAATATATCATAACTTTTCAATTCTATAATTTCTTTTTAAAATATTCACACATTACCTTTATATTCAGTAAAATCTCCCCATATTTCATTAAATTTCTAATACAACCCTCCCCATACCCCTCTCCATCTCACCCGCATTTCTTCACATCCACTCGCCCATCTCCCAACACACCTCTTCTGAACACACACAAAAATCACATTTCACATCCACAAATGCATCTCATCACCCATCTCAAATCCACTAAAATCACTGTAACCAAGATATTCACAAAACTCTATGACCACCTAACACACACCTAACCTAACCTAACCTAACCGAACTGAACCTAACCTATCCTAACCTAATTTATCCTAACCTAACCTAACATAACCTAACCTAACTTATCCTAACCTAACCTAACTTATCCTAACCTAACCTAACTTCTCCTAACCTAACCTAACTTATCCTAACCTAACCTAACCTAACTTATCCTAATCTAACCTAACCTAACTTAACCTAACCTATCCTAACCTAACTTATCCTAACCTAACCTAACCTAACTTATCCTACTCAAATCCACTAAAATCACTGTAACCAAGATATTCACAAAACTCTATGACCACCTAACACACACACACACACACACACACACACACACACACACACACACACACACACACACACACACACACACACACACACACACACACCTCACTTTACTTTGAACACCTTCAAATCACTCTCATACATCATTTGAGACCACCTTTTCTCAATATCTCTCATCCACAACCTTTATCATCTCACTACAGAACAACCCCAAGATTACTTCGAACACTCTCATAAATCATTTGAATACTCACATAAACACCTTTGAACATTTCCAAACAACACTCAAGCACTTCCAAAATATTTTGATTACTCCCAAATAAGATTTGTCATCTCTAATTTATCTACACTTACACATTTCATTAACAGAAATTACAACACATCCACCATACTACTCCCTCAGTCTCCAGACTTTACAACATTAACACAAAAACTAACTCAGACACTTATGACATGAGACATTTTACCAAAACTAACACACACATATCTGTTATATCTCCAATATCTAAGATCACCACAATCAAGACGTTTTGCCAAATTCTATAACCCCACCACTAAGACCACACTTTTTTTGTACACATTCTCTTAAAACATCATTATAACGAAGATCACTTAAACTATCTATACTTTTACTAAGATCACATAACATTTTGTCTTCTCTAACTCACCCACCAATTCACATTCTCATTCACACTTACACATTTCATTAAATTACAACTCATCCCCCCCAAACTCCTCCCTCATTCTCCAGACTTTACAACATTAGCACAAAAAAACTAACTCATACACTTATGACATGAGACATTACCATATCTAATACACTGACTAACTTTGAACCAACTCTGAACACCACTGATCTTCTTCAAAAAATACTCTGCACATCATTTGAACACCTTCAAAAAATACCATCAAACACCTCCGAATACTCCCAAAGCACTACTGATTACTACCAAATCACCTCTGAATACTACCAAATCACCGTCAAAATCACCAGAAACTAAGTTTAACATCTAACATCCTTTTTATAGAAATCCCCTCAAATCACTATAACCAAGAACTCCCTCCCCATTTGGCGCATAAAAAAAAGCATGAACACAAACCTAATACGCAAACACTTAGTACATGTTCACCATCAACTGAAAACATATCTTGTACACACACACAATCTAAGACAACCACCAACTACAATCACCCATGTTCACTTACCTCAAAAATCACTAATATCACAGAAAACACTCATTTTTATAAACATTTCACACAAAAATCATATTTGACAATATCTAAGCGCACTCACCTCACTACCACCAACACACGATGTCACACCTCACAGGACCGACGAGCTCACCTCCAGTGACCTCACACTCCCATTGTGTTACTTGGTGGTTGGTAACATCACACCCAACCCACCTTGTTTCAACCTGTTGTACCCTACATTATCTAAGAACACTATATCCAAGACGATTACCAGATTATATGACCCCACCACCAAGATCACAGAAAACACACATTTTTATAATTATTCACACAAAAATCACGATCACCAATTCCATATCACCATATCACCAAGATCACCAAAAATCTAAGATCATGCATCTCAAAACTACTATGATCACTGAAAACACTTATTTTTAAACATTCGCACAAAAATAAGACATACACAAAAATACCACATCACTTCCACCAACATCTATAACATAACATGAGCACTATAACAAATCACTATCACAAAAAAAAAATACACAGACACCCACATCTTATACGTTTCAATCACAAATTTAAGACATGAGACATACATACCAAATCTAAGACATTCACCTCCAACTAAGACATACACAACTTAACTAAGACATACACCAAAAAACCTATACTTGACATATAGCGGTATGAATATTCATACCGCATTTATGTTGCATATCACATTTCCTCATCCACATCATCCCTAAAACTTACTTCCTTATTCATTCCGTATATCTCCTAGAGTTGTTTTAACCCCGACGGGCCCATCACGACGTAGGAGCCAGAGCAACCATCACCACTCCAACACCACCTACTACACTCTGTCTTCTAATGTCATGATGGGCCGTCGGGGTTAAAACAACTCTAGGAGATATACGGAATGAATAAGGAAGGATGTTTTAGGGATGATGTGGATGAGGAAATGTGATATGCAACATAAATGCGGTATGAATATTCATACCGCTATACGTCAAGTATAGGTTTTTTGGTGTATGTCTTAGTTAAGTTGTGTATGTCTTAGTTGGAGGTGAATGTCTTAGATTTGGTGTGTATGTCTCATGTCTTAAATTTGTGATTGAAATGTACAAGATGTGGGTGTCTGTGTATTATTTTTTTTTGTGATAGTGATATGTTATAGTGCTCATGTTATGTTATAGATGTTGGTGGAAGTGTTGTGGTATTTTTGTGTATGTCTTATTTTTGTGCGAATGTTTAAAAATAAGTGTTTTCAGTGATCATAGTAGTTTTGAGATGCATGATCTTAGATTTTTGTTGATCTTGGTGATGAGTGTTGATAGATGACGGTAAACGTGATATGGAATTGGTGATCGTGATTTTTGTGTGAATAATTATAAAAATGTGTGTTTTCTGTGATCTTGGTGGTGGGGTCATAAAATCTGGTAATCGTCTTGGATATAGTGTTCTTAGATAATGTAGGGTACAACAGGTTGAAACAAGGTGGGTTGGGTGTGATGTTACCAACCACCAAGTAACACAATGGGAGTGTGACGTCACTGGAGGTGAGCTCGTCGGTCCTGTGAGGTGTGACATCGTGTGTTGGTGGTAGTGAGGTGAGTGCGCTTAGATATTGTCAAATATGATTTTTTTGAGTGAAATGTTTATAAAAATGAGTTTTCTGTGATATTAGTGATTTTTGAGGTAAGTGAACATGGGTGATTGTAGTTGGTGGTTGTCTTGGATTGTGTGTGTGTACAAGATATGTTTTCAGTTGATGGTGATCATGTACTAAGTGTTTGCGTATTAGGTTTGTGTTCATGCTTTTTTTTTTTTATGCGCCAAATGGGGAGGGAGTTCTTGGTTATAGTGATTTGAGGGGATTTCTATAAAAAGAATGTTAGATGGTGATGTTAAACTTAGTTTCTGGTGATTTTGACGGTGATTTGGTAGTATTCAGTGGTAATTTGGTAGTAATCAGTAGTGTTTTTTGGGAGTATTCGGAGGTGTTTGATGGTGTTTTTTGAAGGTGTTCAAATGATGTGCAGAGTATTTTTTGAAGAAGATCAGTGGTGTTCAGAGTTGGTTCAAAGTTAGTCAGTGTGTTAGATATGGTAATGTCTCATGTCATAAGTGTATGAGTTAGTTTTTTTTGTGCTAATGTTGTAAAGTCTGGAGAATGAGGGAGGAGTTTGGGGGGGATGAGTTGTAATTTAATGAAATGTGTAAGTGTGAATGAGAATGTGAATTGGTGGGTGAGTTAGAGAAGACAAAATGTTATGTGATCTTAGTAAAAGTATAGATAGTTTGTGATCTTCGTTATGATGATGTTTTAAGAGAAAGTGTACAAAAAAAATGTGTGGTCTTAGTGGTGGGGTTATAGAATTTGGCAAAACGTCTTGATTGTGGTGATCTTAGATATTGGAGATATAACAGATATGTGTTTGTTAGTTTTGGTAAAATGTCTCATGTCATAAGTGTCTGAGTTAGTTTTTGTGTTTATGTTGTAAAGTCTGGAGACTGAGGGAGTAGTATGTTGGATGTGTTGTAATTTCAGTTAATGAAATGTGTAAGTGTAGATAAATTAGAGATGACAAATCTTATTTGGGAGTAATCAAAATGATATTTTGGAAGTGCTTGAGTGTTGTTTGGAAATGTTCAAAGGTGTTTATGTGAGAATTCAAATGATTTATGAGAGTGTTCGAAGTAATCTTGGGGTTGTTCTGTAGTGAGATGATAAAGGTTGTGGATGAGAGATATTGAGAAAAGGTGGTCTCAAATGATGTATGAGAGTGTTTTGAAGGTGTTCAAAGTAAAGTGAGGTGTGTGTGTGTGTGTGTGTGTGTTGGTGGTCATAGAGTTTTGTGAATATCTTGGTTACAGTGATTTTAGTGGATTTGAGATGGGTGATGAGATGCATTTGTGGATGTGAAATGTGATTTTTGTGTGTGTTCAGAAGAGGTGTGTTGGGAGATGGGTGAGTGGATGTGAAGAAATGCGGGTGAGATGGAGAGGGGTATGGGGAGGGTTGTATTAGAAATTTAATGAAATATAGGGAGATTTTACTGAAAATAAAGGTAATGTGTGAATATTTTAAAAAGAAATTATAGAATTGAAAAGTTATGATATATTGGAAAAGAATGGAGGGTGTTGAAACATGTCGCAATAGTTGGGTAGTGAGATTAGTTGATGCGAGTATAATATCAATTTATGTGGATACAAGGACATGGGTATGGAGAGGATTTTATTAGAATTTTAGTAAAGAGGAATGTGTATTACATTTAAGATTCAGTAAAAAGAAGGGGAAAAAAATTGTGAATAAATTGGTAATTGATGAGGGTTGTGGGTAATGTAGTCGAACTAGAGATACCAAAAAAAGATGATATAAGTGGGTTGTTTTTGTGACTTTTTCTGATGAAATTAGTTAAACGAGAAAAAATTGTGGGTTGTTGGTGATGTGGATTGTGGGTGATGTGGAATGTGGGTGTTGTGGGTTGTGGGTGTTGTTGTCGAACTAGAGATACCGAAAAAGTGGTTATAAGTTGTGGGTTGTTGTTGACTTTTTCTGGTGAAATTAGCTAAAACGAGAAAAAATTGTGGGGTGTGGGTGATGTGGGAAGTGGGTGTTGATCTTAGTTTATGGTGATTTTGGTGGTGTTTTGAGTGTATTCAGTGGTGTTTTAGTAGTATTCAGTTGTGTATTTGGGAGTACTCAAATGGTGTTTTGAGGTTATTCAAAGGTGTGATTATAAGTTGTGGGTTGTTGTGCCTTTTTCTGATGAAATTAGTTAAAACGAGAAAAAATTGTGGGGTGTGGGTGTTGTGGGTTGTGGGTGCTGTTGTCGAACTAGAGTTGTTGAAAAGTGATTATAAGTGTGTTGTTGTTGTGACTTTCTGATGAAATTAGTTAAAACGAGAAAAAATTGTGGGGTGTGGGTGATGTGGGTTGTGGGTGATGTGGGATGTGGGTGTTGTGGGGAGTGGGTGTTGTGGGATGTGGGTGTTGATCTTAGTTTATGGTGATTTTGGTGGTGTTTTGAGTGTATTCAGTGGTGTTTTAGTAGTATTCAGTGGTGTATTTGGGAGTACTCAAATGGTGTTTTGAGGTTATTCAAAGGTGTTTTTGAAGGTGTTCAAATGATGTGCAAGAGTACTTATGAAGGTGTTCTGGGAGTATTCAGAGGTGATTTGGGGGTGTTCGAATGATGTTTTTGGAGTATTTAAAGGTAATTGATGGTGTTTTTTGGTGATGTTCAAAGTAAAGTGTTTGAGTTTTTGTGATAATGTTGTGAAGTCTGGAGACTGAGGGAGGAGTTTGGGGGGATGAGTTGTAATTTAATGAAATGTGTAAGAGCAGATAAATTAGAGCTGTCAAATCTTATTTGGGAGTATTCAAAATGATATTTTGGAAGTGTTTCAGTGTTGTTTGGAAATGTTCAAAGGTATTTTTGTGAGTATTCAAATGATTTATGAGAGTATTTTGAAGGTGTTCAAAGTAAAGTGAGGTGTGTGTGTGCGTATTAACTTCGTAATATGTAAAATTGTGACTAGTGAATTTATCGAAAAGTGGTTATAAGTGTTGTGGTGACTTTCTGATGAAATAGTTAAAACGAGAAAAATTGGGGGTTATGAGTGAAAATTGTGAGGTGTTGGAGTGTGAGGGTTCGGGAGGGTGGGGAGGAGGAGAGAGAGAAGGTTACTTCGTGGGGAGTGACCTGAGATGAAAAAGTTAAAACGAGAAAAATGTCTAGACTTGTGTTGTAAAGAAATTGTGGATTGTTGTGGGTATTAACGAGAAAAATGTGAAATTATTTGGATTATCCTGGGTTAAGAGTGAAAATGTTTTCCCTATGTTGTATATGAAATGTGTAGGGGAAGTCGACAAGATTCAGCCTGTGTGTGTGGGGTCATCGCGTGACGTCACTGACATAGGGGGAAGTCGACAAGATTCAGCCTGTATGTGTGAGGTCTTCACGTGACGTCACTGACCGCCGAGTAAACACAGGTGGGGTGACGTCACACTTGTTTAGACCTGTAGTAAGAGAAAGTACCATGCCCCATAGGAGGAGTTCATTTGAATGCTTACCCTGAGAGGGGGGAATCCAAAAACTTGATCCGAGGAGATGGAGTCTTGGTATTATCGAGAAAAGCTTGATCCAAGGAGATGGAGACTTTGATTTCGAGAAAAACTTGATCCGAGGAATTGGAGTCTTTGTATTATCTAGAAAAAAAATTCGAAAAAAATTGGGGTGGGGGTGAAAGTGGGAGGGGGAATCCAAAAACTTGATTCGAGGAGAGCACAAGAAATTCAAAAAAAATTTGAAAAAAATCGGAAAAAAATTCCGGGCGCGGGGGCGATCCGGACGACGCTGCAGAAGGCACAGCAGAAGGCGCGGGCGGGGCGCGAGGGGCGCGGGCGGGGCGCGAGGGCGCGGGCGGGGCGCGAGGGCGCGGCGGGGCCTGTGGGTCGGCGCGACGCGCGGGGGGGGGGGGCGGGGGGGGGCGCGGGGGGGGGGCGTGGGGGGGGGCCATGTGTGGGGGGTTGAGGGTGAGGTGGTCTCGAAGGTGAGGTGGTCTCCAGGGTGAGGTGGTCTCGAGGGCGAGGTCAAGGTCATTAGCACATAGGTGTGAAAAGGAGACCGCTCTTTAGAAGTCCTTTTGGGAGGAAGCCACTCTGTAGAAGAGACCGCTCTGTAGAAGAAGCCACTGAGCGGAGGAGACTGCTCTGTAGAAGAGACCGCTCTGTAGAAATCATCACTACTCTTTGATATACCTAGAAACTTTTAAGGGAACCAACAGTCGCCTCTTGAGGTGGATATTGGCACTCCAGGCTTTTAATAAGTTCCATATTGTGTTTATCAATGGTTCATCCAATTATTTCTCTGACTGGTTAAGTCGTGACAATCAGTAGATTTCTTGCCTTACGCGACTTCCTTATGTTAGAACTTTTTCCTCGCCTATTCTTCTTATACTCCTTGACTATAAGTCTTGGTATGGGGGAGTGTGAGGGAAAAGTTCAATAGATAGGAATAGAGAGGGAGTATTTAGTAACAATAGTTTCATTGCCGGCTACTTGTTAAGGTAATGTAAGTCAAGCTCCCGCTATTCCCGCCTTTTCTCCCCCACCCCTAAAGTGATAGTTTGATTGCCGGCTGCTTGTTAATGTAGGGTCGGTCTAGCTCCCACTATCCCTCCCCCTCCCTCTTCTCTCCCCCCCCGAAAGGTGACGTGTGGGGCTCTGGTCAAACAGTAAATCACTCGACTCACAGCTCCCAGCACTACTGTAAGTACATGCCTGCCTTGTATTCTAGTGGATTTATTGGTTGAAAGCGTCACTTTTGACCAATAATAAACTTAGTCCTTTCAGTCTTGCTCTAGGTTGACTGTTGTAATAATCACCACATCTTTTGGGTATTGTACTTACCATGGAGAGTGATTTCTTAAGCAGTGGGTAACCTGTCTATCTTTTCAGCTTGGATGACAGAGAGGGTCACCTGTCAATCAACGAGGAGAAATGATGGAGAAGGACTAACGTCCAGAGACTTCCCCATTTTGGATTTAATTACCTGTGCACCTGTAGGAAATTGCAGGACGTAACCCCTCATCATTGCAGTGGTAAAGAACCTGCTTTCCTGTCATCGGGATAGAATACTCAAGGCTCTATCTACTGTGAAAAACTAGCCAGTGGGTCGTAACCAACACCTGCGACCCCCATCCCCCATCATCAGCAACGGCTACGATTTCAACAACACAGTGTCACCAACACCAGACACTCCTATATATATTAGCGTTGAATTAAGTTATTTATATTTTTCATTTTTCATTTTCTTTAATGTAGGATTAATATTTCATATTTAAGTGTTTTATATTTTAAATATCTATATAATAAAGTGTTTGTTATTATTTCTTTTTCTATTCATTAATATTCCTGAGGAGGAGCCAGCCTTAGTAATACTTACTGAAGTTGTTACAGGGCTGAGTAAGCCTTCACAGGCCTAGAGAGGGTAAGGAGAGCACTAACTAAAGAGGGGTAACTGAATCAGGATCCAGAGAGAGTAAGGGAAGCAGGATCCAGAGAGAGTAAGGAAAGCAGGATCAAGAGAGAGTAAGGAAAGCAGGATCCAGAGAGAGTAAGGAAAGCAGGATCCAGAGAGAGTAAGGAAAGCAGAATCCAGAGAGAGTAAGGAAAGCAGGATCCAGAGAGAGTAATGAAAGCAGGATCCAGAGAGAGTAATGAAAGCAGGATCCAGAGAGAGTAATGAAAGCAGGATCCAGAGAGTAATGAAAGCAGGATCCAGAAAGGGTAAGGGAGACGCGTCTCAGAGAGGGTAAGGGAGACACGTCTGAGATGGTAAGGGAGACACGTCTCAGAGAGGGAGAACAGCTTCCTCCTTCACAAACTCAACCTTAACTTTGGTCATTCAGTTTCTCTAATGACTGACAGACTCAAATCTTAGTTGACGCTTGTTGGGGCACAACACTGCAATAATAATGATGAAGATGGGAATAATGATGGTGATAGTGATAATCGTCTGGGCAATGGTGGTGGTGGTAATGGTGAAGGCTGTGGTGATAACGAGGATGGTGATGGAGATGTTGATCATGGTGGTGATAATGGTGTCAGTTGTGAAGATGAATATGAGGTGAAGTTAGAAATTTGATGTGTGAAAATAATGATGGGGCGAATATGCAACGAGGATAGTTATGATAATGATAATAAATGTGGTAATATGTATTGAAGTAGTGATAGTGATGATAATGATAGTTGTGATTATAATATGCATAAATATAGAAGATACATAGTTTCAATATGTTACAAAATGTATTGATCTTTGGCTTACTTGTAGAAATAGATTTATTATTATTATTATTATTATTATTATTATCATCATCATTGTATATATATGCTGGGTGTGTGTTAACTCCTCTTACAGAGATTAAAGAATTCTTAATTTGTGGTGAAGAGGTGACATGCAGCCTTAATGACCTTCTCAGTAGTCGACAAGCTTTATACCCCATTAACCAACCAAGAGTGGCATTCAGCTACACGAGAATATAAAGGATCACTGGCCGGGCCATCTCTTGGAAAAGGTCCGGGCCGGGAGTTGTACCGGCGAATGTACAACGTAAGGGATCACTTAACGCGTGAAACCTAGAAATGCCATAAAAAATCGGTCTCAGTCAATCTGAAATTATTTACAATGAAATAAAAAACTATTTTAAAATGGAATTTTGGTACCTCCTACGAGGTGGCAGACAGGAAAGCTCAGGAGATGAAATAAACTCTACCAAGCGTAGCTTTCTCTAAGATACATTTTCGTGGAAGGTGTGAATCCGATCGGCTTAGGCACTCACAAATTATAACTTGCTAGCCAATATTTAAATTTTCACAATTTCAGTAAAATAGGTTGATTGGTACCTAGACTGCCCGTGGCGAGTCAAAAAATATTTTCTAAAATTCACCCGAGTTTATGGTTACAAGCCGACCAAAAGAGACATTTCCAAGTTACTTCATAGATACCAGTTTAATAAAACTAGCAACTTAAAACACGCGCAGACCAAAATCTACGTGACTCTAATGGAAATAAGTCTCCCACTGACTTTTTTTGGGTTCTAGCTTCTCTGCACATATGCTGTTATGTATGATAATCTATATAACTGTATTTGTGTATACGTGAGTAAACTTACTTATTCTTCTTGTAGCAAAGCTTACCATCACTGTTTAGAAGCTTTCTCCATCAATTCGGAAGGCAACAAATCCTAGTTCATTAGGAAATCGGGAAATTTGCAACTATGAAACTTGAGCTTCTTAGGCATCATCTTACCTATAAGATGCACCAGCTATTAAAGATTGAAGCTATTTAGCAGAGGCAAATACAAATATTGCTACAGTGTTTATGTAATAAAATTGTCAAATTGCCACTTGCACATTCAATACAATCTCAAGCTTCATTTAAGATATACCACTGTTAAAAGTTTGGAGCTAAACAGCAGAGGCTTTTTCTAGTTATCACGTGAAAATCAAATCCAAGAATGGTTTACATTAAATTGAGCAGAGCATCTCTCAGGTTACTGACACACAGCGTAGCATTATGTCTGACGTTATGACAATTCGAACATTCCTCACAGGTGGTTTTACACTTCCTTGCACTGTAATCTTGAAAGCGACTACGACTCATTTGCGTTAATATCATTGGTGCTATTTTTTGTAGTTAAAGTGGTTCATTCTCTTACGTTCACCTCTACAGATCCTGGAGGATGAGACTCCACTCAGTCTCCGACCCTTGACTGGAGTGATTTAAATTTATCACCAGAGGGTTTTCATTATTCTCTAATTTAGTTTTGGCGGTAGCTTCTAATTTTCTTCTAGATCCAGGTTAGGTACGAGATCACCCCCAACCCATCAGCAGCTAATTTCACCCCGAAATGATGAGTCCGAAACTTGAAGTGAAGTTCTTGCCCTGTGATGCTGCCTAGTTTCCACATTTATGTTCTCTGAGCCATTTATGACCTGCCCAGTTATGCAGGTTAGGTTATGTAAGGCTTGTTAAACAGGACAAGTGTTTTCTGAGGTGTGTCTTAGTTATATGATAACCCACAGCTGGCTTACTGAGGCCTTCCACTGGCTTACCGGTCCACCCCTTTAAAAAATATAGTCATGAAGATCTTTGAGGATGCTGGTGAAATTAAGGACCCATATCCTAAATTCCTCAAGGGTTGCAATTGTCATCTCATTTTTCAAAGTGTATTATACTAATCAAGATGGCCACTGTATCTTTTTTATTGGCATTTATTATTTTTATAGTTGGTATTGGTGATTTTTTTAGTTTTTGATCAGACGTTTATATTGCAGTTTAACCTTACCGGGTAAATCAGCTGTCAGTTGTGTGTTTTAATCTGATCCCAGAATACGGTTTAACTTGTTACAGTTCCATCAAACGCTGGTAAATTATATTGTGGCAATATAGGCAACAAATTAATTGGGGAGTAATAGTGGATGGCGCCGGACCAATATACACACCCACTGTGATAACTTAATACCTTTATTTCTTATATTTGACTATATTTGCTTTTGTTATTCTTTATCTCTTCAGAATTCTGTTTTACTTTCTACTTTACTTTCTTCATTGATCTTTGACAATTATATTAATAATCACACAGCTTCCGCTTGTCCTATAAGAGCTTGTTTCGTGATCACTATTACAAGCATCTATAAATTCCTTGTTTTTAACTCTACCTATAAACAACTTATTTCTTTTTATCAGTATACAGGTAATTTACATGTAATAAAATATTGAGGCACAAAAGAAAGCCACTAGCAAGCGGTGCATTTCAAGCAGTGTTGTAGATGGTGGTAAGAACCTACTACCTAACACTAGTACTAATTTTACTAGGATAGCACCAGATGAGTTTTCACTATATTTCTAATTTGTTAATCGATATAAATAAGGCAGAATGCTCCCCTACACTATATATTCTTCAACAGTATCAATACATGCATATAAAGAGATGCAGTACAAAGGTAAGGTTAAATACGTCTCGAGGCTGTAAAATATTCTATACGATTACTCAACGTATATAAATAGCTGAAGTGTTGTTACCTCACGAAGACAAACTATTAAATATAACTGTTAACACATTGTAGTTCTCAGTTTATGATTAAATTTAATGGGTCAGAGATCGTTAAAATCTGAAAGGCTGAAATAACATACAATAGTGCATGCACTACCTAACACATCCCTGTCCTTTCTGTGTATTCATTGACAGTTGTTCATTACGACTGTAACAACTGTTTATATACATTATATATATATATATATATATATATATATATATATATATATATATATATATATATAAACAAAAAGGTGGACGGGGGACTCTAACTGGTCCTATTAGAAGCCCAGTAGCTCAGAGCTTTGCCGCTGAGCTATTGGGCTTCTAATCAAGTTTCACAGGAGACACTGTTGTGTCTGCGTCAGTGGGTAACGTCTGTAACTGCTGTCCTTCCCCACAGCCACAGTAGTTTACCGGAAAATCTGTCCTCACCTGGGAATAGGACTCAAGCAGGTTGGGGTCTATCGTAATATTTCCTTGCTTCTCTTATCCTTACCTCCCATTTCTCTCTCTCTCTCTCTCTCTCTCTGGGAGGGTGTGGGGGGATACAGTCTTGTAATAAAGCTAATGTAGGTGTCAATACTAGTGTTAATGATGACAGTGATGAGGGAGAGAGGGAGAGAGAAGGAAGATGGAGTAGAGGGAGAGACGAAAGTGCGTGTAGGAGAGAAGAAGTTGATGCAGAGGGACAGAGAAGGGAGGCCTAGCAGAGGGAGAATGGCAAGAGAAAGAGAGGGGCAAGGGAGAGAGAAAGGGAAGGGAGAGAGGGGAGGGAGAGGGGGGAGAGAGGGGAGAGAGAGAGAGAGGGGGGAGAGAGAGAGGGGAGAGAGAGAGAGGGGAGAGAGAGAGGGTAGAGAGAGAGGGTAGAGAGAGAGAGAGAGAAAGAAAATGGTGGCCCACAGATGGCTCCAACTTCATCCAGTATAAGAATGGAGGAACACTGCAGAAGACCTACTGGCCCATACAAGGCAGGTCCTTATCAAAACCACCCCTACCCAAAGCTACCCGAGAATTTACTCCCGTAATCACACCAATCAAACCCAGCTCCTCTCACTCATATATTTCTCTAATTTCTTTTTAAAGCTACTTAAGGTCCTAGCCTCGATCACCCTACTCGGAAGATTGTTCCACGCATCCACAACTCTGTTCGAAAACCAGTACTTACCTATGTTCTTCCTAAATCTAAATTTATCCAACTTAAATCCATTATTTCTGGTTCTTACCTTGTTCGATATCCTCAGTATTTTATTAACATCTCCTTTGTTTAAGCCCGTCATCCACTTACACACTTCGATGATATCTTCCCTCATTTTACATCTCTCAAGAAAGTGAAGATTCAAGGCTTTAAGTCTATCTTCATATGGGAGATTCCTTACACAGTAAATAATTTAGTCATTCTTCTCTGTAAGTTCTCCAATGAGTCTATATCCATCCTGTAGTAAGGAGACCAAAACTGAGCAGCATAATCCAAATGAGGCCTCACTAGTGATGTACAGAGCTGTAAAATACCTTTTGGTGTACTGTTGCTTGAAATAAATCCTAGTAATCTATTAGCCTTATTGCACACACTTAGGCACTGTTGTCTTGGCTATAGATTTCTGTTTTCCATGAATCCCAAGTCTTTCTTACATTCTATATGATCAAGCTCTACTTCACCTAGTTTATAGCTTCGAGGGTTATTTTCATTACCAAGGGCTAGTACCTTACACTTATCCACATTGAACTTCATCTACCATTTTTCAGACCAAGACATTAATTTGTCCAAATCCTCCTGAAGTTCATTGCTATCCTCCTCAGAATGAATCAAACGGCCTATTTTTATATTATCAGCAAATCTGCTCATATCACTTCTAATTCCTTCATCAAGGTCATCAATGTAAATTATGAACAAGAGAGGGCCTAAAACTGATCCTTGTGGAATGCCACTAGTGACTAATCCCCATTCAGATTTGACCCCATTAATGGAAAAAAACTGATTGCTATTGGTAAGCCATGCTTCTATCCATGATAGAACTTTACCTCCTATACCATGAGCTGCCACTTTTCTTAAGAGTCTTTTGTGAGGTACCCTACAGAAGGCTTTACTGAAATCCAAATAAACAATATCATATTCTTTATCACTGTCTACTACCTCAAATGTTTTATTGAAGAACGTCAACATATTTGTCAGCAGGAACGACCTCTCGTGAACCCATGCTGAGATTCAGTAATCAAATTATGCTCTTCAAGATGACTTCTAATAATATCAGCTATAATTGATTCTAATAATTTGCCTACTGTAGTCGTCAGGCTTATTGGACGGTAATTTGATGGAATGGACTTATTCCCTGATTTGAATATAGGAACTACATTAGCTATCTTCCACATCTCTGGCACAACGCCAGTAAGGATGGACGCATTAAACACACTCGTTAATGACTAAGCTCCATCATGTATTCTTTAAGTACCCTGGAAAATAACTCGTCGGGTCCTGGAGACTTATTTTGTTAAGTTTATCTGTCTGATAACCATGTCCCTCGTGACAGTAATAGTAGCTAATTTGAATTCTTCGGGAACTGAATGATAATAACTGGAATCGCATTTACGTCTTCTTGTGTAAAGACTGATAAAAAATAGTCATTAAATAATGAACACATTTCCAGTTCGTTATCAGTCAACTGTCCATTCTCAATTTTTAGAGGTCCTACTTTTTCCCTCACCTTCGTCCTGTACACTCGAAAGAACCCTTTTCGAATACTCTTTTTTACTTCTCTCTTAAACCGAACATATTGGTCAATAAGGTTAACCTCTCCTCTTTTGATGCGCCTATAAATTCCTCTTTTCTCTCCTGATAGATGCTTTAGCCTCCTGTTAACTCGTTTTGGATCGTTATTATTTAACATAATTTCTCTCTGGGGAATGTATATACTCTGAGCACGTTGTACATTGTTAAGAAAAAAATCAAACGCAGATCCATTCGTAATTGTAAATATAAGAACATAAGAACATTAGAAAGAAGGAACATTGCAACAGGCCTACTGACCCATGCGGAGCAGGTCCATGTTGTCCCCCGGATTAGACCAATGACCCACCCCCCCGGATTAGCCCAATGACCCACCCAGACTGGTAGCCTCCACTCAAGGATGGAGCACTGCAACAGACCCAGCAGCACAAGCTAGCCAGGTCCAACTCACACCCACCCACACCCACTTATGTATTTATCTAAACTATTTTTAAAACTACACAACGTTTTACCCTGAATAACTGTACTCGGGAGTTTGTTCCACTCATCCACAACTCTATTACCAAACCAGTGCTTTTCTATATCCTTTCTGAATCTGAATTTTTCCAACTTGAAACCATTGCTGCGAGTCCTGTCTTAGCTGGAAATTTTCAGCACGCTGTTTACATCCCCTTTATTTATTCCTGTTTTCCATTTATACACCTCGATCATATCCCCCTTAATTCTACGCCTTTCGAGAGAGTGCAGATTCAGGGCCCTCAGTCTACCCACATAGGGAAGATTTCTGATACATGGGATCATCTTTGTCATCCTCCTCTGTACGTTTTCCAGAGCATTTATATCCATTCTGTAATACGGTGACCAAAACTGAGCAGCATAGTCTAAATGAGGCCTAACCAAGGATATATAGAGTTGAAGAACAACCTGAGGACTTCTATTATTTATACTTCTAGATATGAAGCCAAGAATTCTGTTAGCTTTATTGCGAAGACTAATGCACTGTTGTCTTGGTTTTAGATTACTGCTAACCAGAACTCCTAAATCCTTTTTTGCAATCAGTAGTACTATGATCTACATTATTTAGTTTATATGTGGCATGGTTATTTAACTGTCCAACATTTAGAACTTTGCATTTGTCAATATTAAACTGCATCTACCACTTCTCCGACCTTTGTATCAGTCTATTCAAATCATCCTGGAGTGCTCTAGTGTCTTCATTAGAATGAATTGGACGGCCTATTTTGGTGTCATCAGCAAACTTGCTTATGTCGCTATTTATTCCCTCATCTATGTCGTTTATGTAAATTGTGAACAACAACGGACCTACCACTGACCCCTGAGGAACACCGCTTGTGACGTGCCCCCATTCTGATTTCTCCCCATTTATGCAAACTCTCTGCTGTCTATTTGTCAGCCATGCCTCTACCCAGGAAAAAAATTCTCCTATTCCGTGTGCCTTAAGTTTCCTCAATAGCCGCTGGTGTAGAACTCTATAGAAAGCCTTACTGAAGTCCATATACACAATATCATATTCATTACCATGACCTACCTACCTCAAACACCTTAGTGAAAAAAGTTAGTAAATTCGTAAGACAGGAACGCCCCTTTGTAAAACCGTGTTGAGATTCATTAATCAATCTGTGCCTGTCAAGATGGCTACGAATTGCTTCGGCAATTATTGATTCCATAAATTTTCCCACAATGGAGGTAAGGCTTATTGGTCTATAGTTCGAAGCCAAGGACCTGTCACCTGCCTTGTAAATAGGTATTACATTTGCCATTTTCCACTTATCAAGCACTATGCTGGTTTGTAGTGATATGTTAAAAAGATTAGCCAAAGGTATGCTAAGTTCCTCTTTACATTCCTTTAACACCCTTGTAAACAGTTCATCAGGGCCTGGGGATTTGTTAGGTTTAAGTTTCTCCATTTGTCTGAGAACCATGTCACTAGTTACCGCAATCGTACATCGTTTATTATCCTGTTCTACATAACCTATTATTTCAGGAATATCGCTAGTATTTTCCTGGGTGAAAACTGAGAGGAAGTAGGTATTGAGAATTTCACACATATCCTTATGACTGTCAGTGATCTGACCAGAGTTACTCTTAAGTGGGTCAATCTTGTCCCTAACCCTTTTGGGTTAGTCTTTGTATCCCTTGCGACCTTAGTCTCATAATCCCTTTTTGCTTTTCTTATTCCTTTCTTTATATTTCTCTTTAATTGAATATATTGATTTCTTAATTGCCCATCCCCTCTTTTGATGCGCCTATATATGCCTCTCTTTTGACCAATGAGATGTTTTAATCTATTGTTCATCCATTTGGGATCATTTTTGTTAGATCTAATTTCCCTACTCGGAACAAAAGTTTTCTGGGCAGCTAGAACTATGCTCTGAAAAAGTCATATTGGCAACCAAGATCACCTACCTGACCCATAGTCAGGACATCCCAATTTACACCACCCAGGTAATTTTTCAGTCCCATGAAGTTGGCCAAGCGAAAATCTGGGACAGAGATTTGATTGCAATTATCTGGGTAATTCCATGATATATTGAAACTAAGTGATTTGTGATCACTTTCCCCAAGCTCATCATTAACCTCAAGATTATTAATTAGTGAATCTTTGATGGCAAGAACCAAGTCAAGCAGATTGTTTCCTCTAGTTGGTTTACCTGGAGTTTACCTGGAGAGAGTTCCGGGGGTCAACGCCCCCGCGGCCCGGTCTGTGACCAGGCCTCCTGGTTCTGTCACAACCTGTTCTAAAAAGCAATCCTGAACCGTGTCAAGAAAGTCACTAGACTCAAGATTTCCTGTATTATTGTTCCAATCAATTTGTCTAAAGTTAAAATCTCCCATTATCACAACATTTTCATATCTAGATGCCTTATGAATTTTGTCCCATAACAGCTTACTGCACTCCCTATCAAGGTTTGGGAGCCTATATATCACACCCAAAATTAATTTGTCACGTCCCTTGACAAACTGTAGCCAAACAGATTCTGTGTTCGATGCTTCTAATCTTAATCATGTTTAAGACAATTTAAATTTTCTCTGACATACATCGCCACACCACCACCTTTCCTGTTGACCCTGTCAGTGTGGAATAGTTTATAACCCTGTATGTTGCATTCAGAAGGCATTTCTCTATCTTTCAGGTTGAACCAGGACTCTGTTATGCCAATAATATATGTATTACCTACACTTGCAAGTAATCTTAGCTCATCTATCTTATTTCTTAGACTCCTACTATTTGTATAGTAAACCTTAAGGGAGCTAGTCACTCGTTGCCCTCTACTATCTCTCTTTGCTTGTTGATCAGTTGATTTGCCATTACTAGCAACTTTATTTTGAATATTGTTTTAAACATATTCCTGAGGTATCCCGGTAATAACTGCTGTTTTTAACCCTAATGCTGTAGCCTTATTGTTTCCCACAAACACCCATACCTCTATAATCTATCAGTTTAAATTCCTAGACAAGTCTTCAATTACCTTCTCAATTGAATTGGCTAAGGCAACCACTCCATCCCCAGAGAGATGAACCCCATCCCTTGCATACATATCACGTTTGCCAAAGAACAGGTCCCAGTTATCAATGAATGGGATTGAAGTTCCTTGCAGTACCTGTCTAGCCAGCAATTTATACCAATTGCCCTAGACATCCATTCATTGCCCACTCCCCTTCTAGGCAAGATGCTACATATGACTGGGATCCCTCCCTTAGACCTAACTACTTCTATGGCTAACCTGTACTTATCCAGCAGCTCCTCTCTCCTGCCCTTCCTAATGCCATTACCCCCAGTACTAAGACAGATAATGGGCTTGTTCCCATTACCTGCCATAATATTATCCAACCTGCTATGTCACCAACACCAGCTCCAGGAAGGCACACTGTCTGACCTTTCTGTCTGTTACAAAATGCACAGTCCATATATCTTACCTGAGAATCGCCTACTATTAAAATATTCTTACCTTGATTAGCAAGGGAACAGTGGTACCTTCAACCTCACTAACTACTGAAGTACACTCATCTTGGAGAACAAAGAATCGATTTCCTACCTTCACATCTTCTCTATTAACTCTCCTCATCTTCCTTCTTCCTGAACTGTGAACAACCACTTGCCACTTAAAGCGGCTGCCACTATCACTGCTGGCGACCATTCCTTCCTTACCAGCTAAATCCTTCTCACACTCGCTCCCAAACTCATCTATGCGAAGTTTCAGCCTCTTATTTTCCTCCTGAAGAAGTAGAATCTCCTTCAACACTTGAACCTGAGATTCTAAAATGCTACAAGAAGCCATGGTGCTTGGCAAAAGCCCACGCTAACTCCCAAAACTTAGCTAGATTACCCCAGTCGAGATTAGACAGGTGTTCCCTAAGTCCATTATAATCGGCAGAACGAAAATCGCGGACTTTTATCGTATTATCCTAATTCTCGTACTCCCAAATAATATTAAAAGTAATGGATTTGTGATCACTTGCGCCAAGCTCTTCAGTGATCCCCAGATTATTTACGAGGGTTTCTTTATTTGACAAGACTAGGTCGAGCAAATTATTACCTCGGATAGACTTTGTTACACACTGTTTCAGAAAACAGTCCTGAACTACTTCCATAAAGTCACTGGACTCCAGATTACCGGTCAAAGAAGTCCAGTCAATTTGACTAAAGTTAAAATCCCCTACTATCACTACGTTATTGTGTCTAGAAGCCCTAACAGTTTCGTCCAGAAGAAGTCTCCCTTTATCGTGATCCAAGCCTGGAGGTCGGTACATTACACCTAGAAATAGTTTTTCATGACCTAGAAACTCTACCCAAACAGATTCTGTTATTAATCCATCCATTTTTTATACATGTTTTTATGCAACAATTTTTATTTTCTCGTGCATATAATGCAACTCAACCCCCTTTCCCGTTATATCTATCTACGTGGAGCAACTTAAACCCTTGAGTATGGCACTTGGCAATCATATCCCGACTTTAAATTATACAATGTTTCAGTTATTGCAATAACATCAAAGTTCCCAGTACACGCTACCAAACGTAGTTCATTAAAATTATTTCTTGCACTTCGAGTGTTAGCATAAAATACAATAATATGTTTTTTTCTTCTGCAGATTTTTCCTGTTCATCTTTGCTTTTACACAATTTCTGTAATTATCATTACCCAGAGTTACTCCATGACTGTTATTATTAAGATTCATAATATCAAAGCCTAAGTCAATATTTCCCCACACATTATTTTCCATTCTTAAACCCATACCTGTAACTAATCCTAATTTAAAGTCCTAACAACCCCCTCAACTGAGCTAGCAAGAAAACCCACACCTGCCCTGAATAAGTGAACCCCTCCCTGGCATACATGTCAATCCTACCGTAAAAGTGGTCAGAGTTGTCAATGAATGGTACTGCATTATCCTTACAGTATTTGTCCAGCCAAAAATTAATACCAATTGCTCTGGACAACCATTCATTTCCATCACCCCTTCTTGGCAAAATGCCACATGTAACAGGGTGACCCTCTTCCTAATAATGTCTATTGCTGTTCTGTACATTCTAATTAAATCCTCACTTCTACACTTGCCTACATCATTGCCCCCAGCACTGAGGCAGATAATAGGATTGATCCCATTACCATTCATGATGTCAAGCTGGCTAACAATATCCTCCATCCCAGGTCCAGGAAAGCAAACCCTCTGTCTCCTATTCCCATACTTCAAGCAGAAGACCCTATCCATGTACCTAATCTGACTATCCCAAACAAGAACATTGTTTTTACCTTCCTTGGTGTCGTTTGTCGTGACGTTCCCAGTGGTCGACTCACATTCATTGGGTATCACGGAGAATGGGTTCGATGTTTCCACAACAGTTTCCTGGTTCTTCGTTGTTTCTACCTCTCCATCCGTTCTCTTGATACTTAACTTGTCCCATGCTTTCCAGCAACTGTCCAGGTTCCTTTCTCGACTTGAGGATTCACAACAGGAGGACTACTACGAATCCTCTTGTTTTCCTCAGTCAGTCGCTGTATCTCAAGCTTAGCCACCCTCAGTTCCTCCTTAAGCGGCTGGTAGAGCTGCTCAAGAGAGGCCATCTTGGGTCAGATTCACTGAGAGCACACTAGACAAGTCTTCATAGAACAAAGTACAGGTCACCATTGAAGCAAAGTATAGGTCCCCTCTGTATGTTTCATAACAAAAGTGCTTTCAAATGAGCTGATGTAGGTAACAGCTCTTAGCTTGTCAATAAAGTTGGGAATCCTTAACTTGTCAATACCTTGTCAAACCCTGTGTGAAAAAAACGGAGGGGTGGGGGGCAAGAGAGAGAGAGAGAGAGAGAGACAGAGACAGAGCCAGACAGACAGACATAGGGAAAGGAATAATAATTTGCAGATTAAGAAATAAGGGAGTGAGAGGAATGAGGGAAAAGAAAGAAGAAACTTCGAAAAAGAATAAAGGAGCGTATGGGGAGAGATAAAGGCGATAATGGAATCGTCGTCGTCGTCGTGATTAGTGGTGGGTAGGCATCGCCCTGAGCCCTTCCCTTACATCTAACATATGTGTGACAGGTCTCTAGTATTCTTGAGCTCTAAAAACACAGCCTGAGGTCATACACAACATATGAACGAAGTAACACTGACCCATGGTAGTCAGGTCCAACTCGCACCCACTCATACCCACTCATGCACTTGTCTAACATATATTAAAGCTACCAATAGTTCTTTTCCCAGTGATGCTACCTGGGAATTTGTTCCACTCACCTACAACTCTATTTTTAAACCAGTACTTCCCAATATCTCTTATAAATCTAAATTTCTCCAACTTGAATCCATTGCTGCGAGTTCTCTCTTGGTTAAATATTTTCGACACCCTATTTATATCCCCTTTATTCCTGTTATCGCTTTGTGTATGCTCACTTATATATCTTCCCTAATTCTACGTCTTTCCAGAGAGTGCAAGTTCGGCGCCTCCAGCCTGTTTCAGTAGGGAAGGTTTCTAGTATACGAAATCAACTTTAGCATTCTCTGTACATTTCTGAGGAATTTGAGTCCCAGTTTCAGTGTGGAACACACTGACCTCAAACTTTAAATCTAAAATGGGGTTGAGCTCCAGCTCCTGGGCAGTTTATGAAATTTCAGAAAATAACATCTCTAATAGGGTGTGATATAATTATTAAGTATCTAGATATTGCCTCTTCCAATCAGTATTAAATCTTTCTTCAAGTAAAGTGAGTTTCAACTCCCCTGCTGGTTGAGGGGGTTGAGCAAGTTATTTGATGTACATAGCTGTGTTGGGAGGATTCTGAACTCAAGCCACAGAGCCTGAGACTGACGGACTGACAGAGACGGACGGACTGACAGAGACGGACGGACGACAGACACAGGCACTCACGCGCGCGCGCACAGCTCGGGCCAGGAGCCAAGTCTCGACCCCTGCAACCACAATTAGGCGAGTACAGGAAAAGGCGAGGAATACACCTCAGTAACAATTGAAGGGACTGAAGGAAACTAGAGTTCAGCCACACGCACACTATCAGATCACCGTGAAGCCCAGGAAAAGACATGGAGCACACCAGTAATAAATGAGTGACCAGTAAAATGGCTGGGCCAGGAGCTCGGACTCGACCCCCGCAACCTCAACTAGGTGAGTACACACACACATACACACGCACACACACATTGAAACATTCACACACAGAAGTAAGACACGAGAGAGTGGGGAGGGTTGATTGCATTTTCTTAAACTGCAAGAAGGCCTTCGATACAGTTCCCCACAAGAGATTAGTGCAGAAGTTAAAGGATCAGGCACGTACGCTGAGGTCAGTGGCCACCTGCGGTCATACCTGCCTTATAAGCTCTTGGGAGTTAGCGTGGGCTGTTACCAAGCACCATGGCTTGTTGTAGTGTTTTAGAATCTCAGGTTCAAGTGTTGAAGATGGAGATTCTACATCTTCAGGAAGAAAATAGGAGGCTGAAGCTTCGCATAGATGAGTTTGGGAGCGAGTGTGAGAAGGATTTAGCTGTTAAGGAGGACATGGTCACCATCAGTGATATTGGCAGCCGCTTTAAGTGGCAAGTGGTTCACAGTTCAGGAAGAAGGAAGATGAGATTTAATAGAGAAGATGTGAAGGTAGGAAATCGATTATCTGTTTTCCAAGACGAGTGTACTTCAGTGGTCAGTGAGGTTGAAGGTACCACTGATTCCTCTGCTAATCAAGGTAAGAATATTTTAATAGTAGGCGATTCTCAGGTAAGATATATGGACCGTGCATTTTGTAACAGAGACAGAAAGGTCAGAGAGTGTACCTTCCTGGAGCTGGTGTTGATGACATAGTCAGCAGGTTGGATAATATTATGGCAGGTAATGGGAACAAGCTCATTATCTGTCTTAGTGCTGGGGGTAATGACATTGGGAAGGGCAGGAGAGAGGAGCTGCTGGGTAAGTACAGGTCAGCCATAGAAGTAGTTAGGTCTAAGGGAGGGATCCCAGTCATATGTAGCATCTTGCCTAGAAAGGGAGTGGGCAATGAATGGATGTCTAGGGCAATTGGTATAAATTGCTGGCTAGACAGGTACTGCAAGGAACTTACAATACCATTCATTGATAACTGGGACCTATTCTTTGGCAAACATGATATGTATGCAAGGGATGGGGTTCATCTCTCTGGGGATGGAGTGGTTGCATTAGCCAATTCAATTGAGAGGGTAATTGATGACTTGTCTAGGAATTTAAACTGATAGATTATAGAGGTATGGGTGTTTGTGGGAAACAATCAGGCTGCAGCATTAGGGTTAAAAACAGCGGTTATTACCGGGATACCTCAGGGATATGTTTAAAAGACAATATTCAAAATAAAGTTGCTAGTAATGGCAAATCAATTGATCAACAAACAGAGAGAGATAGTAGAGGGCAACGAGTGACTAGCTCCCTTAAAGTTTACTATACAAATAGTAGGATTCTAAGAAATAAGATAGATGAGCTAAGATTACTTGCATGTGTAGGTAATATATATATTATTGGTATAACAGAGACCTGGTTCAACCTGAAAGAGTAATGCCTTCTGAATGCAACATACAGGGTTATAAACTATTCCACACTGATAGGGTCAACAGGAAGGGTGGTGGAGTGGCGATGTATGTCAGAGAAAATTTAAATTGTTGTGTTAGACATGATATGAGATTAGAAACATCGAATACAGAATCTGTTGGGCTACAGTTTGTCGAGGGACGTGACAAATTAATTTTGGGTGTGATTTATAGGCCCCCAAACCTTAATAGGGAGTGCAATAAGCTATTATGGGACGAAATTCATAAGGCATCTAGATATGAAAATGTTGTGATAATGGGAGATTTTAACTTTAGACAAATTGATTGGAACAATATGACAGGAAATCTTGAGTCTAGTGACTTTCTTGATACGGTTCAGGATTGCATTTTAGAACAGGTTATGACAGATCCAACTAGTGGAAACAATCTGCTTGACTTAGTTCTTGCCAACAAAGATTCACTAATTAATAATCTTGAGGTTAATGATGAGCTTGGGAAAAGTGATCACAAATCATTTAGTTTCAATATATCATGGAATTACCCAGATAACTGCAATCAAATCTCTGTCCCAGATTTTCGCTTGGCCGACTTCATGGGACTGAAAAATTACCTGGGTGGGCTACATTGGGATGTCCTAACTATGGGTCAGGTAGGTGAACTTGGTTGCCAGTATGACGTTTTTCAGAGCATAGTTCTAGCTGTCCAGACAACTTTTGTTCCGAGTAGGGAAATTAGATCTAACAAAAATGATCCCAAATGGATGAACAATAGATTAAAACATCTCATTGGTCAAAAGAGAGGCATATATAGGCGCATCAAAAGAGGGGATGGGCAGTTAAGAAATCAATATATTCAATTAAAGAGAGAAATAAAGAAAGGAATAAGAAAAGCAAAAAGGGATTATGAGACTAAGGTCGCAAGGGATACAAAGACTAACCCAAAAGGGTTAGGGACAAGATTGACCCACTTAAGAGTAACTCTGGTCAGATCACTGACAGTCATAAGGATATGTGTGAAATTCTCAATACCTACTTCCTCTCAGTTTTCACCCAGGAAAATACTAGCGATATTCCTGAAATAATAGATTATGTAGAACAGGATAATAAACGATGGGCAGTTAAGAAATCAATATATTCAATTAAAGAGAGAAATAAAGAAAGGAATAAGAAAATCAAAAAGGGATTATGAGGCTAAGGTCGCAAGGGATTCAAAGACTAACCCAAAAGGGTTCTTTCAGGTATACAGAAGTAAGATTAGGGACAAGATTGACCCACTTAAGAGTAACTCTGGTCAGATCACTGACAGTCTTAAGGATATGTGTGAAATTCTCAATACCTACTTCCTCTCAGTTTTCACCCAGGAAAATACTAGCGATATTCCTGAAATAATAGATTATATAGAACAGGATGAACTATGTACGATTGCGGTAGCTAGTGACATGGTCCTCAGACAAATAGAGAAACTAAAACCTAACAAATCCCCAGGCCCTGATGAACTGTTTGCAAGGGTGTTAAAAGAATGTAAAGAGGAACTTAGCATACCTTTGGCTAATTTTTTTAACATATCACTGCAAACTGGCATAGTGCCTGATAAGTGGAAAATGGCAAATGTAATGCCTATTTACAAGGCAGGTGACAGGTCCTTGGCTTCGAACTATAGACCAATAAGCCTTACCTCCATAGTGGGAAAATTTATGGAATCAATAATTGCCGAAGCAATTCATAGCCATCTTGATAGGCACAGATTGATTAATGAATCTCAACACGGTTTTACAAAGGGGCATTCCTGTCTTAGGAATTTACTAATTTTTTTCACTAAGGTGTTTGAAGAGGTAGATCATGGTAATGAATATGATATTGTGTATATGGTCTTCAGTAAGGCTTTCGATCGAGTTCCACACTAGAGGCCATTGAGGAAACTTAAGGCACACGGAATAGGAGGAGAATTTTTTTCCTGGGTAGAGGCATGGCTGACAAATAGGGAGCAGAGAGTTTGCATAAATGGGGAGAAATCAGAATGGGGGCACGTCACAAGTGATGTTCCTCAGGGGTCAGTGTTAGGCCCGTTGTTGTTCACAATTTACTTGAACGACATAGATGAGAGAATAAAAAGCGACATAAATTGGCTGATGACACCAAAATACGCCGTCCAATTCATTCTAATGAGGACACTAGAGCACTCCAGGATGATTTGAGTAGACTGATGCAATGGTCGGAGAAGTGGCAGATGCAATTTAATATTGACAAATGCAAAGTTCTAAATGTTGAACAGTTAAATAACCATGCCACATATAAACTAAATAATGTAGATATTAATACTACTGATTGCGAAAAGGATTTAGGAGTTCTGGTTAGCAGTAATCTAAAACCAAGACAACAGTGCATTAGTGTTCGCAATAAAGCTAACAAAATTCTTGGCTTCATACCTAGAAGTATAAATAATAGAAGTCCTCAGGTTGTTGTTCAACTCTATATATCCTTGGTTAGGCCTCATTTAGACTATGCTGCTCAGTTCTGGTCACCGTATTACAGAATGGATATAAATGCTCTGGAAAATGTACAAAGGAGGATGACAATGATGATCCCATGCATCAGAAATCTTCCCTATGAGGATAGACTGAGGGCCCTGAATCTGCACTCTCTCGACAGTAGTAGAATTAGGGGGAATATGATCGAGGTGTATAAATGGAAAACAGGAATAAATAAAGGGGATGTAAACAGCGTGCTGAAAATTTCCAGCCAGGACAGGACTCGCAGCAATGGTTTCAAGTTGGAAAAATTTAGATTCAGGAAGGATATAGGAAAGCACTGGTTTGGTAATAGAGTCGTGGATGAGCGGAACAAACTTCCGATTACAGCTATTCAGGCTTAAACGTTGTGTAGTTTTAAAAATAGTTTAGATAAATACATGAGTGGGTGTGGGTGGGTGTGAGTTGAACCTGATTAGCTTGTGCTGCTGGGTCTGGTGCCGTACTCCATCCTTGAGTGGAGGTGACCAGACTGGGTGGGTCATTGGGCTAATCCGGGGGGGGACATGCACCTGCTCCGCATGGGTCAGTAGGCCTGTTGCAGTGTTCCTTCTTTCTTATGTTCTTATGTATAACACAAAGGGCACTGCATTGGATCAGAGAGTACCTGACAGGAAGGCAAAATCGAGTCATGGTACATGATGAGGTATTACAATGCGCGCCTGTGACGAGCTTGATCCCACAGGAGACAGTCCTAGGACTAAACCATACCACGGGCGGGATTTGAACCCGCGGTCAGAGAATCTCAAAACTCCAGACCGTCGCGTTAGCCACTGGACCAGTTTTGAGATTCTCTGACCGCGGATTCAAATCCCGCCCGTGGTATGGTTTGTTTGCAATCGTGTCATTACGATTTCGTGAGTCCTAGGACCAGTGCTAATTTTGATATATGTGAATGACATGATGGAAGGGATAGACTCTGAAGTGTCCCTGCTCGCAGATGTGAAGCTAATGAGAAGGATTATATCGGATGAGGATCAGGCAGGACTACAATTAGACCTGGACAGGCTGGACACGTGGTCCAGCAACTGGCTTCTCGAATTCAACCCTGCCAAATGCGAGGCCATGAAGATTGAGGAAGGGCAAAGAAGACCGCAGACAGAGTATAGGCTAGGTGGACAAAGGCTGCGAACTTCACTCAAGGAGAAAGATATTGGGGTGACCATAACACCAAGCATGTCTCCGGAGGCACACGTCAACCAGATAACTGCTGCAGCATATGGGCGCCTGGCAGACCTGAGAATAGCGTTCCGATACCTTGGTAAGGAATCGTTCAAGACACTGTGCACTGTGTACGTCAGGCCCATACTGGAGTATGCGGCACCAGTTTGGAACCCACACCTGTTCAAGCACATCAAGAAATTAGAGAAAGTACAAAGGTTTGCAACAAGGCTACTTCCGGAGCTCAGGGTAATGTCCTACAAAGAAAGGTTGAGGGAAATCTGACTGATGACACTGGAGGACAGGAGGGTCAGGGGAGATATGATAACAACATACAAAATAATGCTTGGAATAGACAAGGTGAACAGAGACGGGATGTTCCAGAGAGGGACACAGAAACAAGGGATCACAATTGGAAGCTGAAGACTCGGACGAGTCACAGGGATGTTAGGAATTATTTCTTCAGTCACAGAGTCGTCAGGATGTGGAATAGCCTAGCAAGTGATGTCGTGGAGGCAGGAACCATACATAGCTTTAAGACGAGGTATGACTAAGCACAGGAAGCAGAAAGAGAGGACCTAGTAGCGATCAGTGAAGAGGTGGGGCCAGGAGCTGAGTCTCGGTCCCTGCAACCACAAATAGGAGAGTGCAATTAGATTAGTACACACACACACACACACACACACACACACACACACAAACCTCACTCAAGGAAAAAGATCTTGGGGCGAGTATAGCACCAGGCACATCTCCTGAAGCACACATCAACCAAATAACTGCTGCAGCATATGGCCGCCTAGCAAACCTCAGAACAGCATTCCGACATCTTAATAAGGAATCGTTCAGGACCCTGTACACCGTGTACGTTAGGCCCATATTGGAGTATGCGGCACCAGTTTGGAACCAACACCTAGCCAAGCACGTAAAGAGACTAGAGAAAGTGCAAAGGTTTGCAACAAGACTAGTTCCTGAGCTAAGAGGCATCTCCTACGAGGAGAGGTTAAGGGAAATCAACTTGACGACACTGGAGGATGGGAGAGATAGGGGGGACATGATAATGACATACAAAATACTGAGAGGAATTGACAAGGTGGACAAAGGATGTTCCAGAGATGGGACACAGCAACAAGGGGACACAGTTGGAAGTTGAAGAGACAGATGAATCACAGGGATGTTAGGAAGTATTTCTTCAGCCACAGAGTAGTCAGGAAGTGGAATAGTTTGGGAAGCGATTTAGTGGAGGCAGGATCCATACATAGCTTTAAGCAGAGGTATGATAAATCTCATGGTTCAGGGAGAGTGACCTAGTAGCGACGAGTGACGAGGCGGGGCCAGGAGCTCTGACTCGACCCCTGCAACCTCAACTAGGTGAGTACACACACACACACACACACACACACACACACACACACAAACCTCACTCAAGGAAAAAGAACCAAGGATCAGATGAGAATGGTTCTGGTAGGGAGGAGTGGATGGAGGAGCAGTGGAAAAGGATGGAACAAGAGTGGGAGAGAAAATTAGGAGAGCTTTCTGAAAAAATGGAGAAAGAGCTCTCTGTGAAACTGGAAAAGAGGTTGGAGAAGGAGACAAAGAATTGGGAGGCACAAGTCGAAACTGCAGTAGCCCAGATAAGGGTCCTAGAAGTTGAGATAAATAGGCTGAAGCGAGTTACAGGGGCAGTGACCAGAGAAGACACAGCATATGAAGCTGCTAGGCCGAACAGGAAGGAAGGAATTATGAATTATGCTAAGGTCATATCAGCCTGCCAAGGAGGACCAAGGAGTGAAAGGGAAGAACAGCTGGTTGCAGATGGAGAGGGTGATAGGTCGAATGCTGAGGCACAACCAGGCTATCAAGAGCCACTGGAAAAATCAAGGGAGAAACTGACCACATACAGGCAGGATCCAGAGTCACAGAGGGTGAGGCAATGGGAGGAAGAAAGGGCAAAATCAGTGTTTATCCATGGGCTTCAGGAGAGAGAGGAAAGGACACACACTGAAAGGCAGCAGGAAGAAAGAAAGGAGATTGAGAAAATCATCACGGAAATAGGTGAAGAGATGGACGAGATTGTAAATTTTCAGAGAATAGGGGGGTACTCGAAGGGGAGAAACCGACCAATCAAGCTGATTCTCAGGACGGAAACAGTAAGGAACAGGATCCTCCAAGAGAAACCACGATTGAAATACTCGGAAGAGTACAAGAGGGTGTTCCTAGACAGAGGCAGAACAAAATCAGAACGACAGCAGCTGAGGGAGAGGACAAAAAAGCGAAAGGAGCTAGGAAAAGAGACAAGGAGGGAACCAGCAGAGGTCAGTCAGAGCAGAACAGAACAGCAAGGGCAAGCACACACACAACTATTCTCAGAACCATACAACCTATCACACCATCCCAACACACACTACAATCCATACCCACAGCCTCCACCCAACACCGAGCTATAGAATCCCACAGTATGCCACCAGGTCTCCCACCCTCACAGGCCCCCCAAACCACAGTGTTGGAAAGGAAACTGAAGGTATGGTACACAAACGTTGATGGAATAACAAATAAGTGGGAGTGGCATGAAAGAGTCAAAGAAGCATCACCGGACATCATAGCTCTCACAGAAACCAAGCTTACAGGTATAACAGATGCCATCTTTCCAACGGGATACCAAATCCTGAGGAAAGACAGAGGGAACAGGGGGGGTGGAGGAGTGGCGTTGCTGATCAAAAATCGCTGGAATTTTGATGAGCTGGAGAGAGGAGACAGCGGAGAAGAAAGTGATTACATAGCGGGAACACTTCACTCTGGAGGTCCCAAGGTGGTAATAGCAGTGATGTATAACTAACCACAGAACAGCAGGAGGCCAAGGCAAGAGTACGACGAGAGCAATAGAGCGATGGTTGACACACTGGCTAGATTGGCCAGAAGAGCTCATGCATGCAGGGCAAAGCTCCTGATCATGGGTGACTTTAACCACAAGGAGATCGATTGGGAGAACTTGGACCCACATGGGGGCCAAGATACATGGAGGGCTAAGATGATGGAGGTGGTACTGGAAAACTTCATGTGCCAACACGTAAGGGACACTACAAGAGAGAGAGGAGAGGATGAACCAGCAAGGCTGGACCTAGTATTCACCTTGAGTAGTGCAGATATCGAGGACATCACATATGAAAGACCCCTTGGGGCCAGTGACCATGTGGTTTTAAGCTTCGAATACACAGTAGAGCTACAAGTGGAGGGAGAAGCAGGAAGGCCAGGACGAATGAAGCCAAACTACAAGAAAGGGGACTACACAGGAATGAGGAACTACCTGAACGGGGTTCAGTGGGACAGAGAACTGGCAGGGAAGCCAGTTAATGAGATGATGGAATATGTAGCAACAAAATGCAAGGAGGCTGAGGAGAGGTTTGTACCCAAGGGTAACAGGAATAATGAAAAAGCCAGGATGAGCCCATGGTTTACCCAAAGGTGCAGGGAGGCAAAAACCAAGTGTGCTAGGGAATGGAAGAAATATAGAAGGCAAAGGACCCAGGAGAATAAGGAGAACAGTCGTAGAGCCAGAAACGAATATGCACAGATAAGAAGGGAGGCCCAAAGACAATATGAAAATGACATAGCAGCGAAAGCCAAATCTGACCCGAAACTGTTGTACAGCCACATCAGGAGGAAAACAACAGTCAAGGACCAGGTAATCAGGCTAAGGAAGGAAGGAGGAGAGACAAGAAATGACCGTGAAGTATGTGAAGAACTCAACAAGAGATTCAAAGAAGTGTTCACAGAGGAGACAGAAGGGACTCCAGAAAGACGGAGAGGTGGGGCACACCACCAAATGCTGGACACAGTGCACACAACCGAGGAAGAAGTGAAGAGGCTTCTGAGTGAGCTAGATACCTCAAAGGCAATGGGGCCAGATAACATCTCCCCATGGGTATTGAGAGAGGGAGCAGAGGCGCTATGTGTACCCCTAACAACAATATTCAATACATCTATCAAAACAGGGAGATTGCCTGAGGCATGGAAGACAGCAAATGTAGTCCCAATCTTTAAAAAAGGAGACAGACATGAAGCATTAAACTACAGACCAGTGTCACTGACATGTATAGTATGCAAAATCATGGAGAAGATTATCAGAAGAGTGGTGGAACACCTAGAAAGGAACGATCTCATCAACAGCAGCCAACATGGTTTCAGGGACGGGAAATCCTGTGTCACAAACCTACTGGAGTTCTATGACACGGTGACAGCAGTAAGACAAGAGAGAGAGGGGTGGGTGGATTGCATTTTCTTGGACTGCAAGAAGGCGTTTGACACAGTTCCACACAAGAGATTGGTGCAAAAACTGGAGGACCAAGCAGGGATAACAGGGAAGGCACTACAATGGATCAGGGAATACTTGTCAGGAAGACAGCAGCGAGTCATGGTACGTGGCGAGGTGTCAGAGTGGGCACCTGTGACCAGCGGGGTCCCGCAGGGGACAGTCCTAGGACCAGTGCTGTTTCTGGTATTTGTGAACGACATGACGGAAGGAATAGACTCTGAGGTGTCCCTGTTTGCAGATGACGTGAAGTTGATGAGAAGAATTCACTCGATCGAAGACCAGGCAGAACTACAAAGGGATCTGGACAGGCTGCAGACCTGGTCCAGCAATTGGCTCCTGGAGTTCAATCCCACCAAGTGCAAAGTCATGAAGATTGGGGAAGGGCAAAGAAGGCCGCAGACGGAGTACAGTCTAGGGGGTCAGAGACTACAAACCTCACTCAAGGAAAAAGATCTTGGGGTGAGTATAACACCAGGCACATCTCCTGAAGCGCACATCAACCAAATAACTGCTGCAGCATATGGGCGCCTAGCAAACCTCAGAACAGCATTCCGACATCTTAATAAGGAATCATTCAGGACCCTGTACACCGTGTACGTTAGGCCCATATTGGAGTATGCGGCACCAGTTTGGAACCCACACCTAGCCAAGCACGTGAAGAAACTAGAGAAAGTGCAAAGGTTTGCAACAAGACTAGTCCCAAAGCTAAGAGGTATGTCCTACGAGGAGAGGTTAAGGGAAATCAACCTGACGACACTGGAGGACAGGAGAGATAGGGGGGACATGATAACGACATACAAAATACTGAGAGGAATTGACAAGGTGGACAAAGACAGGATGTTCCAGAGATTGGACACAGTAACAAGGGGACACAGTTGGAAGCTGAAGACACAGATGAATCACAGGGATGTTAGGAAGTATTTCTTCAGCCACAGAGTAGTCAGTAAGTGGAATAGTTTGGAAAGCGATGTAGTGGAGGCAGGATCCATACATAGCTTTAAGCAGAGGTATGATAAAGCTCACGGCTCAGGGAGAGTGACGTAGTAGCGATCAGTGAAGAGGCGGGGCCAGGAGCTCGGACTCGACCCCCGCAACCTCAACTAGGTGAGTACAACTAGGTGAGTACACACACACACACACACACACACACACACACACACACACACACACACACACACACACTGGCTGAGGTGGCACGAAGAGCTCAATCGTGCAGAGCAAAGTTATTGGTTATGGGTGATTTCAACCACAGGGAGATCGATTGGGAAAACCTGGAGCCTCATGGGGGCCCTGAAACATGGAGAGCCAAGATGATGGATGTGATACTGGAAAACCTTATGCATCAACACATCAGGGACACTACCAGAGAGCGAGGGGAGGATGAACCAGCAAGACTAGACTTTGTGTTCACCCTGAGTAGCTCAGACATTGATGACATCACATTTGAGAGGCCCCTCGGAACTAGTGACCACGTAGTCCTGAGTTTTGATTACATAGTAGAGTTACAGGTGGAGAGGGTAACAGGAGTCGAATGGGAAAAGCCAAACTATAAAAGGGAGGACTACACAGGTATGAGGAAGTTCCTGCAGGAGGTGAAGTGGGACAGAGAAATTGTAGGAAAGACAGTAAATGAAATGATGGAGTATGTAACAACAAAATGCGAGGAGGCAGAGGAAAAGTTTGTTCCCAAGGGCAACAGAAACAATGGGAAGACCAAACGAGACCTTGGTTTACCCAAAGGTGCAGGGAGGCAAAAGCTAAGTGCATTAGAGAACTGAAGAGGTATAGAAGGCAAAGGACCCAGGAAAAAAAGGAGATCAATCGAAGAGCCAGAAACGAATATGCACAGATAAGGAGGTAGGCCCAGCGACAGTACGAAAATGACATAGCATCGAAAGCCAAGTCTGACCCGAAACTGCCACATTAGGAGAAAGACGACAGTCAAAGACAAGGTGATCAGGCTGAGGAAAGAAGGTGGGGAACTCACAAGAAACGACCAAGAGGTATACGAGGAGCTCAACATGAGAGTTAAGGAAGTATTCACAGTGGAAACAAGAAGGACTCTGGGAAGACAGGACAGAGGGGGACACAAACAGGGAATAGACCAACAAGTGCTGGATGATATGCACACAACTGAGGAGGAGGTGGTGAAGAAACTGCTGAGTGACCTTGATATCTCAAAGGCAATGGGACCGGACATCTCCCCGTGGGTCCTCAGGGAGAGAGCAGATATACTGTGTGTGCCATTAACCACAATTTTTAACACATCTCTTGAAACTGGGCAACTACCTGAGGTATGGAAGACCGCAAATGTAGTTCCCATTTTTTAAAAAGGAGACAGAAAAGAGGCACTAAATTACAGACCAGTGTCATTGACGTGTATAGTATGCAAAGTCATGGCGAAGATTATCAGGAGGAGAGTGGTGGAGCGCCTGGAATGGAACAAGAATATAAACGACAATCGGCATGGATTCATGAAAGGCAAATTCTGTGTCACAAACCTTTTGGAGTTCTACGACAAATTTACAGAAGTAAGAGACGAGAGAGAGGGGAGGGTTGATTGCATTTTCTTGGACTGCAAGAAGGCTTTCGACACAGTTCCTCACAAGCGACTATTGCAGAAACTAGAGGATCAGGCGCGTATAACAGGAAGGGAACTGCAATGGATCAGAGAATACCTGACAGGGAGGCAACAGCGAGCCATGGTACGGGATGAGGTATCACAGTGGGCACCTGTGACGAGCGGGGTCCCACAGGGGTCGGTCCTAGGACCAGTGCTATTTCTGGTATATGTGAATGACATAATGGAAGGGATAGACTCAGAGGTGTCCCTGTTCGCAGATGATGTGAAGTTAATGAGAAGAATTAAATCAGATGAGGATCAGGCAGGACTACAAAGAGACCTGGACAGGCTGGACACGTGGTCCAGCAACTGGCTTCTTGAATTAAACCCTGCCATATGCAAAGTCATGAAGATCGGAGAAGGGAAAAGAAGACCGCAGACAGAGTATAGACTAGGTGGCCAAGGACTGCAAACCTCGCTCAAGGAGGTGACCATAACACCGAGGACATCTCCGGAGGCACACAACCAGATAACTGTTGCAGCATATGGGCGCCTAGCAAACCTGAGAATAGCGTTCCGATACCTTAGTAAGGAATCGTTCACTGTGTCCGACAGGCCCATACTGGCATATGCAGCACCAGTTTGGAACCCACACCTGGTCAAGCACATCAAGAAATTAGAGAAAGTACAAAGGTTTGCAACAAGGCTACTTCCGGAGCTCAGGGGAATGTCCTACAAAGAAAGATTGAGGGAAATCGGACTGACGACATTGGAGGACAGGAGGGTCAGGGGAGACATAACAACATACAAAATACTGCGTGGAATAGATAAGGTGGACAGAGACAGGATGTTTCAGAGAAGGGACACAGAAACAAGGGGTCACAATTGGATGCTGAAGACTCAGACGAGTCACAGGGGTTTTAGGAATTATTTCTTCAGTCACAGAATCGTCAGAAAGTGGAATAGCCTAGCAAGTGATGTAGTGGAGGCAGGAACCATACATAGCATTAAGACGAGGTATGACAAAGCTCAGGAAGCAGAGAGAGAGGACCTAGTAGCGATCAGTGAATAGACGGGGCCAGGAGCTGAGTCTCGACCCCTGCAACCCAATTTTGTGAATTAGGTGAGTACACACACACACACACAGACATACATACACACACAGGTGCTGAGTTTCGACCCCCTGCAACCACAAATAGTCGAGTACATATATGGATGCAGACACACACAGACACACACATGTACACATAATCAAACAAACCTAATCTAACCTAACACAATAGCACATAAACTCCCCCCAGACACATATTTTTCACAAATCTGAAGGATCTAGAGCATCCTAACAGGATAAAAAATGGGATCTGAAAAGGGAGGACGTAAAGGCAAAGGAACCAAGGATGGCTGGTCTGAAATGGAATGGGTAGAAAGGTTCAAGAACAAAATGAATGAAGAATGGGATAAAGGTTAAGTGAGTTTTGCAATAATATGTTAGAGAAGCTATCTTCAGAGAGCAAGAAGTGAGAGTCACGAGTTGTAGCTACTGAGGCAAAGGTACAGAGACTGGAGGAAGAAATGGATGTGTTGAAGCAGGATATAATGTGATCCGAAAGGAACAAGGTGACGGAAATGGGAATATGTGCAGTCAGTGATGGGAATGAAGGAGGGGATGGAGCTAAGAAGTCCCTTGCAAAAGTAATATCAGGTCATCAGGGTGTCCAGGAGATAAGGAAAATAAAGGAGATGCTTAAATCAGATACAGAGATATGGAGGGAAAAGAAATGGGAAGAAGAGAGGGAGAGGTCAATAATTATTCATGGATTTCAGGAAACTGAAGAGAAGACCTATAATGAAAGAAAGTATTGGGAGGAAAAAGAGATTAAGAGCATCATTGCAATAACAGGAGAGAAGGACATGTCTTAGTTTTTTTTTTACAGTTTAATATGTTTATGCACCCCCTACCCATCCTGTGGGCGGTAGTCTCAAGATTATAGAGGTACATAATTGGTCCAGGAACTGGACTCCAAAGTTTTGATAGCTGAGCAAGTTACAGAGGTAATGAACTCAAAATTTACAAAGGTAATGAACTCCAAGTAGGTCTGGTATTTACAGATTACAGAGATACGTAATGGGTCCAGGGACTGGGCCCCCAAAGTTTTGATAGCTGACATGTCTTAGGTAGACAATTTTTGCAGACTTGGGGAGTATTCGATGGAAAAAAAAATTGACCAGTCAAAATGATATTCAAGACAGAAGTGGCACAGAACAGAATACTACAACAGAAGCTACTGTTAAAGGATTCTCAGGAATATCAACAAGTGTACCTCAGTTGAGACAGAACATGAAAATAAAGGGAACAACTGAGAGTGAGAGTAAGATGAAACCAGGAGAAGAAAAGAGAAACAGGACAGGCAACGACAGACAGAAAAACTCAGCCACTGGGGGAACATCCAACACAAATGATTACAGAAATCCCTCAACCCCTGTCACCCCATATCAACCAAACACAATAACCAGAAACACACCACACTTCATAGCCCCTCTCCCCACCACTAATTTCACAATCACAACGGCCTCCCATAATATTCTGCCCTGCCTCCCACACCCCCAGCCTGCACCATTCTCTTCCACCTACCAAAATACAGTACTGGAAAGGAAGCTAAAGGTATGGTTCACTAATGCAGATGGAATAACAAATAAGAGTGAAGAGTGGCAAGAACGAATCATTGATGCATCCCCTGACATCATAGCAATAACATAACTTACAGGGATAGCAGATGCAATCTTTTCAACTGGATATCAGATCCTGAGGAAAGACAGAGAGAACATAGGAGGGGGAGGAGTGGCACTGCTCATCAAAAACCAGTGGAGTTTTGAGGAAATGTGAGGAATGGAGAGAGGAGAAACAGACAACTTCACTATAGGAACACTTCAGACTGGGGGGTCCAAAGGTGATGATAGCAGCGATATATAACTCACCACTGAACTGCAGGAGGCTAAGACAAGAGTATGATGAGCTCAATAGAGCAATGGTGGATACACTAGCTGAAGTGGCCAGGAGGCCTTATATGGGTAGGACAAAATTACTCATAATGGGGGATTTAAATCATAGAGAGATTGACTGGGAAAACCTAGAGCCACGTGGGGGACCAGAAATGTGGAGGGCTCAGATGTTGGAGACTGTATTGGAGAACTTCATGCACCAACGTTTTAGAGATACAACGAGAGAGGAGAGGAAAGGATGTTGCAGCAAGGCTGGCTCTCGTATTCCCCTTGAATAGTTCAGACATAGGGGAATATCACACACGAAAGACCCTTTGGTGCTAGCGATTACGATGTCCTGAGTTATGAATAATTTGTAGAGCTAACAGTGGAGAAAGCAGCACGATAAGGACGAGCGAAGCCAAACTTCAAGACAGGGGACTATATAGGCATGAGAAGATTCCTGCATGAAGTCCAAAGGGAAAGGGAACTAGAGGAAAAAACAGCAAATGAAATGATGGAACTAGTAACCACCAAGTGCTGGGAGGCAGTGGAGAAGTTCATACCAAAGGGTAACAGAAAAAAAATGGTAAGACCAGAGTGAGCCCATGGTTTAACTGGAGGCGTAAAAAGACCCAAGCCAAGTGAGCTAGAGCATAGAAAAAGTATACAAGGCAAAGGACTCAAGAAAACAAGGAGTTGAGCAGAAGAACCAGAAACGAGGCAATACGAGAACGACATAGCATCAAAAGCCAAATCTCAACCAAAGTTGTTACACAGTCACATTAGGAGAAATACAACAGTCAAGGACCAGGTAATCAGGCTGTGGAAAGGAGGAGGGAAGCTCACAAAGAGTGACCAGGAAGTATGTGATGAACTTAACACAAGATTTAGAGAAGTATTCACAATAGAAACAGGAATGCTTCCAGCAAACCATGGAGGTAGGGAGCATCATCAGGTGCTGGATACATTATACATAATCAAGGAGGAGGTGAAGAAACTACTAGGTGAACTAGATGCCTCTAAGGCAGTGGGCCAAGATAATATATCTCCATGGATCCTGAGAGAGGGACACTGTGTCGTTAGCAGCATTCTTCAGTAAATCTATCGAAATTGGGCAATTGCCTGAGGCGTGGAAAATAGCAAATGTAGCTCCAGTTTTTAAGAAAGGAGACAGACAGCGTTAACTTCGTCTCCTCCACTTCCACATCCGGCTTGTCTTCCTTACTGCCCTGAGACTAAAAGTACCTCCTAACGTCCTTATGCCTCGCTTGTATTTTTAACTTCCATATTCGGCCCCTCGTACCTGGGCCTCGCGTTGTAAAGTCTCTAATCAGCTAAATTAGTTCTGAGCATGTTATATATCGTAAACATGCACCCCTCCCCTTGTCCGCTATTCCAGAGTCGTCAGGTTAGAGTCCTTTAGTATCTCTTCATAATACAAGTGGTTTGCTTGTAAACCTTTGCACTTTCTCATCTTCTGAACATGTTTAATCAGGAGACTCCAAGCATATTCTAGTATGAGCTTCACGTACATGTATAATTCTTAAGTTTTTAAACGAGATTTCTGAAGTCTCTCTTGATATTTACTAGTCTCAATGGGCTGCAGAAGTCATGTGACGTAGATGCTCTTCTAGCGAAATATTCAGTATGATGCTTACTCTTCGATCGTTTTCCTCCATCGATAAACGTAGTTTCTCGAGTCCAATTCTGTATTCCGTATCCTAAAGTCTACTTTCACTAAGCGTACTTACGTACGTTGTGTTTTTGTGTGTGTACTCACCTATTTGTACTCACCTATTTGTGGTTGCAGGGGTCGAGTCATAGCTCCTGGCCCCGCCTCTTCACTGATTGCTACTAGGTCCTCTCTCTCCCTGCTCCATGAGCTTTATCATACCTCGCCTTAAAACTATGTATGGTTCCCACCTCCACTACTTCACATTCTAGGCTATTCCACGGCTAGACTACTCTATGACTGAAGAAATACTTCCTAACATCCCTTTGATTCATCTGAGTCTTCAACTTCCAATTGTGACCTCTTGTGTCTGTGTCCCATCTCTGGAACATCCCGTCTTTGTCCACCTCGTCTATTCCGCGCAGTATTTTATATGTCGTTATCATGTCTCCCCTGACCCTCCTTGCCTCCAGTGTCGTCAGGCCGATTTCCCTCAACCTTTCTTCGTAGGACAATCCCCGTAGCTCTGGGACTAGTCTTGTTGCAAACCTTTGCACTTTCTCTAATTTCTTGACATGCTTGACTAGGTGTGGATTCCAAACTGGTGCTGCATACTCCAGTATGGGCCTGACGTAAATGGTATACAGAGTCTTGAACGAATCCTTACTGAGGTATCGGAACGCTATCCGTAGGTTTGCCAGGCGCCCTTATGCTGCAGCAGTTATCTGATTGATGTGCACCTCGGGAGATATGCTCGGTGTTATACTCACCCCCAGATCTTTTTCCTTGAGTGAGGTTTGCAGAATTTGGCCGTCTAAACTATATTGTGTCTGCGGTCTTCTTTGCCCTTCCCCAATCTTCATGACTTTGCATTTGGCAGGGTTAAACTCAAGGAGCCAGTTGCTGGGCCAGGCTTGTAGCCTGTCCAGGTCTCTTTGTAGTCCTGCCTGATCCTCATCCGATTTGATTCTTCTCATTAACTTCACATCGTCCGCAAACAAGGACACTTCTGAGTCTATCCCTTCCGTTATGTCATTCACATATACCAAGAACAGCACAGGTCCTAGGACTGACCCCTGTGGAACCCCGCTTGTCACAGGCGCCCACTCTGACACCTCGTCACGTACCATGACTCGTTGTTGCCTCCCTGTCAGGTATTCTCTGATCCATTGCAGTGCCTTTCCTGTTATGTGTACCTGATCCTCTAGCTTTTGCAGTAACCTCTTGTGAGGAACTGTGTCGAAGGCCTTCTTGCAGTCCAAAAAAATGCAGTCGATCCACCCCTCTCTCTCTTGTCTTACTTCTGTTACCTTGTCATAAAACTCTAGTAGGTTTGTGACACAGGATTTTCCCTCCCTGAAACCATGCTGGTTGTCAATTATACACTTGTTTCTTTCCAGGTGCTCCACCACTCTCCTCCTGATGATCTTCTCCATGACCTTGCATACTATACATGTTAGTGATACAGGTCTGTAGTTTAGTGCCTCATGTCTGTCTCCCTTTTTAAAAATTGGGACTACATTTGCCATCTTCCATATCTCAGGGAGTTGCCCAATTTCAAATGATGTGTTGAAGATCTTTGTTAACGGTACACACAATATCTCTGCTCCCTCTTGAAGGACCCACGGAGAGATGTCTGGTCCCAGCGCCTTTGAGGTGTCAAGTTCGCATAGCAGCTTCTTCACCTCCTCCTTGGTTATATGTACCTCATCCAGCACTTGCTGGTGCACCCCCCTGCTCTGATTTCCTGGAGTCCTACTGGTTTCCACTGTAAATACTTCTTTAAATCTTGTGTTGAGCTCCTGACATACCTCCCGGTCGTTTCTTGTGAATTCCCCATCACCCTTCCTCAGTCTGATTACCTGGTCCTTGACTGTTGTTTTCCTCCTGATGTGGCTGTACAACAGCTTCGGGTCAGTCTTGACTTTCGATGCTATGTCATTTTCGTATTGCCGCTGAGCCTCCCTTCTTATCTGTGCATATTCGTTTCTGACTCTTCGGATAATCTCTTTATTTTCCTGAGTTCTCTGTCTTCTGTACCTTTTCCATTCTCTAGTACACCTAGTTTTTGCCTCCCTACACCTTTGGGTGAACCAAGGACTCGTTCTGTTCTTCCCATTATTTCTGTTTCCCTTAGGAACAAACCTCTCCTCTGCCTCCTTGCATTTTGTTGCCCCATAGTCCATCATTTCTTGTACTGGTTTTCCTGTCAGTTCCCTCTCCCACTGAATGTCTTGAAAGAAGTTCCTCAAGCCTGAGTAGTTCCCCCTTTTGTAGTTTGGTTTTTCCCACCCTATTCCTGCTGCTTTCTCCACTTGGAGCTCAACTATGTAGTCGAAGCACAGAACCACATGATCACTAGCTCCCAGGGGCCTTTCATACATGATATCCTCGATGTCAGAACTACTCAAGGTGAATACAAGGTCCAGTCTTGCTGGTTCATCCTCTCCTCTCTCTCT
>NC_091354.1:10576655-10626655 GCF_038502225.1 Cherax quadricarinatus
TGGAAGGTTGCTGGAGGGAGGGCGCTGGAGAGAGGTTGTTAGAGGGAGGTTGCTGGAGGAAGATTGCTGGAGGAAGGTTCCTGGAGGAAGGTTGGTGGATGAAGGTTGCTGGAGGAAAGTTGCTGGAGGGAGGTTGCTGGAGGAAGGTTGCTGGAGGGAGGCTGCTGGAGTGAGGTTGCTGGAGTCGATGTGTTCAGTCCATCAATCTTGTAGAATGTACAGCACAGGGCCGTAGACGCGGCTTATATACTGTAGTGAGGTGAGGCGAAGCAGGAAGAGGTGGGGTCACAGTGGTATCATCCACTAGTCGAAGTAGGTCTTCGTCCAAAGGTTGGACAAGTGTTGAAGAATTCTTTGTAACAAGATCCCATGATGCTGCAGTGTCTGACAGTTGTGATGAATGGTTTGAAAAACCGACAAGTTAAAGAATGAGGGGACACTTATGCAACATATGGGAAAGTTGCGTAAGTGTCTCATTCTTCAACTTGTCGGTTTTTCAAACCATTCATCACAACTGTCAGACACTGCAGTATCATGGGATCTTGTTACAAAGAATTCTTCAACACTTGTGCAACCTTTGAACGAAGACCTACTTCGACTAGTGGATGATACCACTATGACCCCACCTCCTCCTGCTTCGCCTCACCTCACTACAGCATATAAGCCACGTCTACGGCCCTGTGCTGTACATTCTACAAGATTGATGGACTGAACACATCGACTCCAGGCTGAGGGACTGATTACCTCAAACTCCTCCTCTCCTTACGCCTTTCTACTTTGTATTGGACTGATGAAGCCACTGTGTGGCGAAACGTTCCCTGAATAAAGATTCCCATATGTTGCATAAGCGTCTGGAGGAAGATTGCTGGAGGAAGGTTGCTGGAGGGAGGTTGCTGGAGGGAGGTTGCTGGAGGAAGGTTGCTGGAGGAAGGTTCCAGGAGGAAGGTTGATGGATGAAGGTTGCTGGAGGAAGGTTGCTGGAGGGAGGTTGCTGGAGGAAGACTGCTGGAGGAAGGTTGCTGGAGGATGGTTGCTAGGGGAAAGTTGCTGGATGAAGGTTGCTGGAGGAAAGTTGCTGGATGAAGGTTGCTGGAGAAAAGTTGCTGGATGAAGGTTGCTGGAGGAAAGTTGCTGGGTGAAGGTTGCTGGAGGAAAGATGCTGGATGAAGGTTGCTGGAGGAAAGATGCTGGATGAAGGTTGCTGGAGGAAAGTTGCTGGATGAAGGTTGCTTGAGGAAAGTTGCTGGATGAAGGTTGCTGGAGGAAAGTTGATAGATGAAGGTTGGTGTAGGAAAGATGCTGGATGAAGGTTGCTGGAGGAAAGATGCTGGATGAAGGTTGCTGGAGGAAAGATGCTGGATGAAAGTTGCTGGAGGAAAGTTGCTGGATGAAGGTTGCTGGAGGAAAGTTGCTAGAGGAAGGTTGCTGGAGGAAAGTTGCTGGAGGAAGTTAACGCAAACTGACGTAAATACATTTTCTTCGTCTTTAAAAGACTTCTTTAACAGTCTTTTTAAAATTCCTCACTGACAGTTTGTTGCCGTCTTAATCTCTCTCTCTCTCTCTCTCTCTCTCTCTCTCTCTCTCTCTCTCTCTCTCTCTCTCTCTCTCTCTCTCTCTCTCTCTCTCTCTCTCTCTCTCTCTCTCTCTTTCGAGACGAGTACAAGACATGACCATATGTAGAGTATATTAGTAAGATTCATATGAAATACTTAGGTAACTAATGTTGGAACGTTTCGTCTGCCCAGTAAGCTTCTTCGGTCGAAGAAGCTTACTGGGCAGACGAAACATTGAACAAGCGAAACCTTTCGACAGTATAGACACCTAACAGTTGCACAATGTCTTACTCATTCACTTGTTACCACTGACTACCTTTAAGACGATACTAATGGATTTCTGAGATCTAAATAAAGAATCAATCAGGACCTTAATTACAATATCTTGTTATTCATCGAGTACCTGGCACCAGCGTGGAGCCCACACCTATTTACAAAAGAACATAATGCTTTCCCAGGGCTGAAACCATACTAAAGGAAGAATGGTTAAGAAAGACTTAGTGGAATTAAAATTAATCGAAGTACGGAGAGGAGACGTGATGACAGCGTGTAAGACATGACAAACATAAACTTTGTGTTGAACATGAGGCAGAAGGTTTGGAAACGTGCGTAGAGCGACGTATTAAACACGGAAACAATGCACAACCTGTAAAATGTTGGTCTATGGCTCCTGGACGTTTTGGGGCATCATTACAATAAGGGTTTAACAGAACCTACGAGTTGTGGAACTGGACGAAATGTGCAAAACACTGGTGGCTTGGCTGAGGTACTGATTATCTCATCCTCTTGTCTCTTCGTACCTGAGGGACTGATTATCTTATCTTCTCCCCTCGTAGCTGAGGGTTTATCATGTCATCTTTTGCTTTCGTAGCTGAGGGACTGATCATCTCATCTTCTTCTGTCTCAGTACCTGAAGGACTGATTTTCTCATTTTCTCTCTTCGTAGCTAAATCATCTCTTTACTGAACTGAAAAAGTCACTGGCTGGAGACTCATCTTCAGATAAAGACACCCGGGTGTTGTGCATATGGCTAATTCCTCACGTTTTAGTATACCGGTCCACATACAGTGTACTCTATATTTTCAGCGTTCGACTGGACTAAGGTCCAGCATGTAGGCACCTTGAAAGTGTTGGTCTACAGCTCCTTGGTCTCTCCACCGCAGAGCAAGAGGCTTCAAGGACTCTTGTGATCAGTGAGGTAGAGAGGACTAGGGCTAACAGATACAGGGATACCACCGTCGGATAACACGGTAGTCGAAACACAGTATATATATATATATATATATATATATATATATATATATATATATATATATATATATATATATATATATATATATATATATATATATATATATATATATATATATATATATATATCTTTTCTTTCAACAAACCGGCCGTACACCACCAAGACAGGGTGGCCCAAAAAGAAAAACGAAAGTTCTCTTTTTAAATTTAAAAATTTATACAGAAAGTGTTACTAGCCCCGTGCTCCTGGCATTTTACTCGCCTCTTACAACACGCATGGCTTACTGAGGAAGAATTCTGTTCCACTTCCCCATGGAGATAAGAGGAAATAAACAAGAACAAGAACTAGTAAGAAAATAAAAAAAAACCACAGGGGTGTGTATATATATATGTATATATATATATATATATATATATATATATATATATATATATATATATATATATATATATATATATATATATATATATATATATATATATATATATATATATATATATATATACATATATATATATATGCATATATATATATATATATATATATATATATATATATATATATATATATATATATATATATATATATATATATATATATATATATATATGCTTGTACATGTATGTGTAGTGTGACCTAAATGTAAGAAAAAGTAGCAAGACATACCTGAAATCTTGCATGTTTATGAGACAGAAAAAAGACACCAGCAATCCTACCATCATGTAAAACAATTACAAGTTTCAGTTTTACTTGGCAGGACGGTAGTACCTCCCTGGGTGGTTGCTGTCTACCAACCTACTACCTAGGATATATATATATATATATATATATATATATATATATATATATATATATATATATATATATATATATATTTATATATATATACATATGTCGTGCCGAATATGTAAAACTGGTCAATTAGCAAGAACTCATTTAAAATTAAGTCCTTTCTGAAATTTTCTCTTATACGTTTAAAGATATATTTTTTTATTAATGTTAATGTAAAAAATTTTAATTTTGCACCAGAAGAATCTTCGAAAACTTACCTAACCTTATCATAACAATATCAATTTATTTTAGCCTAACCCAACTAAATATATTTTAAATTTGTTTACAGTAATTTAATACTAAACAAACACAGTGAAATATATTTTTTTCGTTAGGTTCAAAATGATTTTGGCGAAATTATTGCATACACAAATTTTCACTTGTCCTATATGGCAAGATGAGCGTTGCTATTTAAGCCAAGATCGCAAGTTCTGCCTATTCGGCACGACATATATACTTATATATATATACATATATATATATATACATATATATATATATATATATATATATATATATATATATATATATATATATATATATATATATATATATATATATATATATATACACATATATATATATATATATATATATATATATATATATATATATATATATATATATATATATATATATATATATATATATATATATATATATATAGATAGATATATATATATATTTAATATGTTCGATCTGCCGTCACCGTCGATATAACCCACCCAGCTACTACTGCATACAGGTATCGTAATGTTACAGGTGCTCTAGGTAGTGTGCTACAATACAGACTGCAACCTGAGCGATATAACATCAGTAGTAAGGAAGTAGTCACGGGGGTTCATTTAGGTATGGGTGGACATGTGTGATCATCCTTGGATAGCCGAAAAGAAATGCAAAGTGATGTATCGACATCCTAACCTGTCCAGGTACAGTGGTACAAGGTACACATAAGCAATTGCAACATGGTGATTGCAACTAGTTTAGTGGTTTATTGGGTTAGGCTGTTAGTAATATTTTGATAACAATAATGATAGAAGCGGTACTAAAAAGAAAAAATCAGGATATATATATATATATATATATATATATATATATATATATATATATATATATATATATATATATATATATATATATATATATATATATATATATATATATATATATATATATATATATATATATATATATATATATATATATATATATATATATATATATGTGTGTGTGTATATATATATATATATAAAATATATATATGTATATATATATATATATATATATATATATATATATATATATAAATATATATATATGTATATATATATATATAAAATATATATATGTATATATATATATATAAAATATGTATATGTATGTATATATATATATATATATATATATATATATATATATATATATATATATATATATATATATATATATATATATATATATATATATATATGCAGGACAAGCCACGGGGGGGTGGAGATCTTTAGCTCAAGGACTTTCACGCTTCTCAGTGCGTCATCAGGAGCTGTGCAATGTTGCAAGGGAGCAACCAAAGCAGGGAGAGAGGTCTCAGAGTAACGTAGGTGTCACCGTCCACGTTTACGCTTAGACCGCTGTGGCCGGTGACACCTACGCTACTCTGAGACCTCTCTCCCTGCTTTGGTTGCTCCCTTGCAACATTGCACAGCTCCTGATGACGCACTGAGAAGTGTGAAAGTACTTGAACTAAAAATTTCCATTCCTTCCCCTCCGCGGCTTGTCCTGCATAGTAAAGATCGCCCGACATATATATATATATATATATATATATATATATATATATATATATATATATATATATATATATATATATATATATATATATATATATATATATATATACTGCTCTCAGTGTATACAACCTTTAAATGGGAGAATCTTCTGAGACTTGTGACGTCTGTGACTGAACTAGATACAGGTTTTAAAATATTAACACAAGATTGACGCTGTTTTTGGTAATTCATGAAAGGCAACCAACCAAAGTTTCTCAAGATAGTTACTGGAACACCACCACAACATTATCCAGATCTTGGTGAACCATGATCTTATTTCTTGAAGATTTTTAGTTACATGACCGACGAGGACCGTTCACCACTTAGGATATATATATATATATATATATATATATATATATATATATATATATATATATATATATATATATATATATATATATATATATATATATATATATATATATATATATACATATGTCGTGCCGAATAGGCAGAACTTGCCATCTTGGCTTAAATAGCAACGCTCATCTTGCCATATAGGACAAGTGAAAATTTGTGTATGCAATAATTTCGCCAAAATCATTCTGAGCCTAACGAAAAAAATATATTTCACTGTGTTTGTTTAGTATTAAATTGTTTTAAACAAATCTAAAATATATTTAGTTGGGTTAGGCTAAAATAAATTGTTATTGTTATAATAAGGTTAGGTAAGTTTTCTAAGATTATTTTGGTGCAAAACAATAATTTTTTACATCAACATTAATGAAAAAATATATCTTTAAACGTATAATATAAAATTTCAGAAAGGACTTAATTTTAAATGAGTTCTTGCTAATTGACTAGTTTTACATATTCGGCACGACATATATATATATATATATATATATATATATATATATATATATATATATATATATACATATGTCGTGCCGAATAGGCAGAACTTGCCATCTTGGCTTAAATAGCAACGCTCATCTTGCCATATAGGACAAGTGAAAATTTGTGTATGCAATAATTTCGCCAAAATCATTCTGAGCCTAACGAAAAAAATATATTTCACTGTGTTTGTTTAGTATTAAATTGTTTTAAACAAATCTAAAATATATTTAGTTGGGTTAGGCTAAAATAAATTGTTATTGTTATAATAAGGTTAGGTAAGTTTTCTAAGATTATTTTGGTGCAAAACAATAATTTTTTACATCAACATTAATGAAAAAATATATCTTTAAACGTATAATATAAAATTTCAGAAAGGACTTAATTTTAAATGAGTTCTTGCTAATTGACTAGTTTGACATATTCGGCACGACATATATATATATATATATATATATATATATATATATATATATATATATATATATATATATATATATATATATATATATATATATATATATATATATATACACTCATCTATTTTTTCTTACCCATCAAAGCCATAGAATAGTAAAAGTGGCGGTGAAGGAACCAGCGTCAAAGTTGCTTCTCACAGCACCTCGGTTCACTCCTTTCTCACTTTATCTATTGTTGTCCATGTTGCAACTTACAGAATGCAAGCATATATAAGTATAAATATTTAGTAATTTTGGAATGTCAAATGAATTTATCTTGGCTCGTAAATGTGTGAACGACCATCCCACTAGCCAGTCAACCTCTCTTTCCACTAGGCAACACCCTAATATTCTTCCAATATGCTAGGGCTCCATATTAGTATGAAAAGATTATTCAGTATACTGGCGTTATTCACCCCCTTCTCCCCTTTCCCGAGATTAGTGTCTCACCCCGAAAATGGAGAGTAAACCTTGAAGGGGCCATAGTAACTAGCCAGCCACACATCTACAGAATTACACATCGAAACAATATTGTAAAATGTACCCAATAGCCTAGAAAATGTACAGAGAACCTTCACGGCACACGTAACTGCCATAAAACATTTCGTTTACTGGGAACGCTTAAGTTCCTCAACGTGTATTCCCTAGAACGCAGGCGGTAGAGATACATGATTATATACACTTGGAAAATCCTAGAGGGATTAGTACTAAACTTGCAAACGAAAATCACTCCCTATGAAAGCAAAAAATTCGGCAGACGATGCAACATCCCCCCAATGAAAAGCAGGGGCGCCACTAGCACGATAAGAGACAACACAATACGGGTCAGGGGCCGTGCCTCCCAGTATACATAAGGGGGATTGCCAATAGACCCCTGGCTATCTTCAAGAAGGCACTGGACGGGCACGTGAAGTCAGTACCTGATCAGCGAGCTGTGGTTTGTACGTCGGGTTGCGTGCGGCCAACAGTAACAGCCTGGTTTATCAGGTCCTGATCCACCAAGAGGCCTAGTCACAGACCGGGCCGCGGGGGCGTTAACCCCCGAAACCCTCTCCAGGTATACTCCAAGTATACCATACAGTTCATAAAAAAAATTCACGTATAAAACTGCCGTAAAGGATTTATCTCCAAAAAAATCAATTATTTATGTAAGGAATAGAAGGAAAAAAGAAAATTAATCCAAAATTCAATACAACTTAAAATTAAGTATCCCCGAGGGGATACCTTTAAGTGGTTGCATGAGGTATTTTTCTTCCTGTAATTTGAGAACGCCTCATCCGCTCGATTTCAAATTTTCAACGCTAATGAGTGATAAGTAAGAGAGAGTTCCTCGAACTACAGGCATGTGCAAGCGCTCTCTGGTTAACTTCACATATTTCACTACCGATTTTGGTTTCTATGTGATAACTTGGAAAAGAATATTCTCCTCGTTAGGTAAATGGCCACAGATGCAACTAATGTGACATTTTATTGGTAACATCTAGCTCACCAAGAGCAAACCATTGCCACAATAAAATGTCATTAATTTGCCAGTAGTTCTACCAATATTACCAACATTTTCCTTTGTAGCTCTGTATACTTGTCTAGTTTCATTATCCTTATTCTGGCCTCTGTTGCCACCACTGTGAGGTATCTGAATGCTTGTAACTCCTCTATAACTATTAATCAGGTCTTAGACAAGGCCTCCTGGCTGACGTCCAGATTGGTCAGACTGTTATTGCTCCAGACATACAGTTCAGCGACAAAATCACAATTCGGGTCATCGAAAACTGAGTGAAGGAAAAAAAAAAGTCGAAGTTCCACAGATTAAACTATTCCCCTCTAACTCTCACGTTGGCCATAAATGATAACTACGTTTTGATGCATCGTGGACTATTATCTAGTCATTACTGTCGTGATTTTAAATGGTCAAGGGCGGACCGAAATGGCCTATAAACGTTTATCTCTAATATGCAGGTATGTTGTGAGATTCAAGCAACTTATCAGATTCCCATATGAACAGTCGGGGGTCTGTTGGCAACTATCTTATATTTCTTGTGAAAATCATGATAAATATTTCTAGTCTGTGGTTTACTTAGTTTACTTTTAGGGATTTTATTTATGAATAAATTAGACATTTGACTGCACGCGAGTCTTGTGTGAAAGTTTTTCCACATTCTTGTGATATTTAATTTGGAATGTCTTCATTAGTAATTACTGTACATCAATATTCCACTGTAAATCGATGCACAAAGTGAACCCTCTCGGTAGACTCCCTGTGTATAACTCCCTGTAAATAAATTCCACATTGACCTTTGTTTACAAATGTTTATGTTTGGTGCCTGATTTAGGATCTTTTTCTCGATGAACTGAGGATTTTGTAGAAGCTGTAGTGGAGTTACCATGAAGCTGGTCCCTCCCTCCCCCAGCCACACTATCCCTGTACTCTCAGAGTGCAGCATCCAATTAGCCCATGGACGCCCCAGCCATCTGTGCCTCGACTATCCAATTTTCATTTTTTCTTTCTGGCCCTGACCCTTGTCTTTACTTTCAACCAGCCCCTGTTTACTAAAGCCATGTCCGCTTTATATTGCGTGATGCTGACACGTTTGGTAAAGGGTGAAATGGAGAATTGCCAGCAAGTATGAAGATACAGAAACAATTTACAGAACAAACATTTATCCGGTTAACATATTGCTGTGTGTAGAGCTGTATCAAATTTTGTACAGATCTACACGGAGCGAAACGTTGTCTCAATTAAAGCTTCTGTCTTTGTCTTCACTGGGTAAAGGAAACGCTTCCCAATTCTTCTTCGCCCTCCAAGAGAGGATACTATCAACATGAACGTGGTATATCAGTGTCTCAGGTCTCACCTGCGCGCCCATGTACACCGTTCAGGACTCCTCTACTTTCAGTCCTTGTTTTCGGTGATAGTTCGTCATGTCGCTGGCCTTTCTTTTCCTAACACCCGTGTTAACTGCAACAAATGTTGTTTCACACATCTGTTATAAGGCGAAGATTACTTACGCTACGAGGTAAGAATGGAGGAACACTGCAGCAGACCTACTGGCCCATACAAGGCAAGTCTTTGTCAAAACAACCTATGTATCTGTCCAACCTTTTCCCAAAGCTACGAAAGAATTTCCATTAGACACTGCCTCAACATATGACCACAGTCCTGGACAAGAAACCCTTCAACTGGAACAGATACTTCCTGCTGGAACAGTGATGGAACACCAACCGCATCTGCTGACGCAGTGGTGGAACACACACCCATAAAGGATTTTAGCTAATCTTGAGTGTGCCAAGAATCGAAACCTTAAAACCTTAATTATCAACACCAGTTCTGCATTACTCACGGCAGCTTCCTTGACTCCAATCCGCTTCTATACTCGATCTGGTGTTGTGCTACAGCCCTTGGGTTTCTTCACATCATATCACACATAACTCAGGACTTTCTGTTTACTTCTTTTTTATCAGAGTTATAAGCTGATCATGACTATATATATATATATATATATATATATATATATATATATATATATATATATATATATATATATATATATATATATATTATGAATACATTCTATGTAAGTTGTTTAGTTAACTTTAAAAGTTATTACCATAAGAAGAGTTTCTGAAAGAGAATATTCGTTTTTAAAATGGCCTTATGACTGGTACATTCACTTTCGTCTCTGTTGAAGTTCGCGGGTTAGAACCTACAGAAGCTTTTTTTTTCAGAAAGGAGAAGAAAGTGTTTAAAGCAGCTGCAACATTTACTAAGGTGTTCCCCTTTATTACTAGCATATTGACTGGGAAGAGCTAAGACCTTAGGGGGTTATACAGCGCCTGTCCCTTTTCTAGGTAGAAATATGAGCACTGCATGGCAGTACATTTGCATAAAGCTTTGGTGTATGCAAATTCGCATCTTTGTGCAGGAAGACTTCTTTTATTCATGTGGAAGCTGCATGACCCTTGTGGGTTTAGCGTTTAGTTATGATTATAATAATATTTCCGGCTGCTGGAGAGCGAAACGTTGTCACAATAAAATGTCACATTAGTTGCACTTGTGTCCTTTTACCCAACAATAATATTCCCTTAGAGGTCACATAGCGCCTGGGGGTCACATAGCGGCTGGGGGTCACATAGCGCCTGGGGGTCACATAGCGCCTGGGGTCACATAGCGCCTGGGGGTCACATAGCGCCTGGGGGTCACATAGCGCCTGGGGGTCACATAGCGCCTGGGGGTCACATAGCGCCTGGGGTCACATAGCGCCTGGGGGTCACATAGCGCCTGGGAGTCACATAGCGCCTGGGGGTCACATAGCGCCTGGGGGTCACATAGCGCCGGGGGGTCACATAGCGGCTGGGGGTCACATAGCGGCTGGGGGTCACATAGCGCCTGGGGGTCACATAGCGGCTGGGGGTCACATAGCGCCTGGGGGTCACATAGCGCCTGGGGGTCACATAGCGCCTGGGGGTCACATAGCGCCTGGGAAATGGACGGTAATCAGGCTTAATCTAAGGAAGGGCAAGGTAGCTTTAATACCTTGGATCAAGAGATTTTTAGTAGCCAAGGCACCATCTGGTTTTTAATGATTATTATCGGTATTACGACTATGATACTTTTAAAAGTGGGGTGATTTGGGGGGGTAAAGGGGGATTTGGGGGATTTGGGGGAGTAAGAATAAGTGACTTTATGAGAAAAATAGAAATATGGGGAAGGAATGGGTGATCTGTGAGGGAAGAATTAGTGATACATGGGAGGAAAATGATGATTTGAGTTAAAAAAAAGGGATAATTTTGAGGGAAGAATGATTGTTTAGAGAAGGATAGGGTATAATTTTTTGTGTACGAATTAATACCGTATTTTCCGGCATATAAGGCGCACTTTTTCCCACCAAAAAGTCTCGGGAAATCAGCCTGCGCCTTATATGCTCAAGATCAGGGTCAGGGTTAGGCTGTGAGTTAGGCTTTAGTAGTTGTTTACTAACTTTAAGTTACAACTGTTTGCAAACATCGTCTTATATGTCTCATATTATCGTGCGCCTTATATGCCGGAAAATACGGTAATTTGGGAAGTAGAGTGATTGCTGCATTATGTAATATTTTACACAAATAACCCGCACATAGAAGAGAGAAGGTTACGACGACGTTTCGGTCCGACTTGGACCATTTACAAAGTCACACTGTTATTTATATAATATTTTAACAAGTTGTGGGAAGACTGAAGTTTACCCTGGGCGATGTGTGTTTATCTGGGGATCTTCCATGTCTGAAATCGTAAGTTATTAAAGATGTTTGATGTGACGTCACCTGGTGACTCACATGATGTTTCTTGATGATTCGCATGATGTCACCTGGTGACTCACATGTTTTTTGATGATTCACATGATGTCACCTGGTGACTCTCATGATGTTTCTTGACTCACATAATGTCACCTGGTGACTCACCTGATGTTCCTTGATGACTCACATGACGTCACCTGATGACTCATATGATGTCACCTGGGGACTTGCATGATGTTTCTTAGCGAGTCATATGATGTTACCTGGTAACTCACATGATGTTATCTGGTGACTCACATGATGTTACCTTGTGACTCACATGATGTTTCTTGGTGACTCACATGGACTCACGTGATGTCACCTGGTGACTCACAGGTGGTCACCTGGTGACTCACATTATGTCACCTAGGAATTTACATGAAGTAACCTGGTGACTCACATGTTGCCTGGTGATTCACATCATGTTACCTGATGACTCACATGTTTCTTGGTGACTCATATGATGTTACCTGGTTATTCATATGATGTCACCTGGTGACTCATATGAGGTTTTTTGGTGGCTCACGTGATGTCACCTGGTGACTCACATGATGTTTCTTGGTGACTCACATGTCATGTCACCTGGTGACTCACATGATGTTTCTTGGTGACTCACGTGATGTCACCTGGTGACTCACATGATGTTTCTTGGTGACTCACATGTCATGTCACCTGGTGATTCTAATGTCACCTATGGACTCACAAGATCAATAGTTTTGATGATCACTTGCTTCTGCAAGAAGACGGACTTTCAAGCAGCTGTGCTGCTTTTAGTAAGAAATCTGATTTTGGGGGATAAGAAAAATTATTAAAAAAGACATTGACTTTTCACTAAACAATCTTCTGTTCGGAAAATAACTTTTGTTGTAAGAATAGATTCTTTCTGTGTTCCAGGAGGGAGGTAATTTGTGGAATAATATAAAATAGGGATGGATATAAGAGTCCGTTTACCTGAGGTTCAGCAGTAGGACAACGTACAAACTGATAAATTAGACACATGTGTAACTTTGTAGATGAATGGTTCAGAGAACCGACATGTTGATAAATTAGACACATGTGCAACTCTTGGGTATCTCAATAAAGATACCCAAGAGTTGCACATGTTGATAAATTAGACACATGTGAAACTCTTGGGTATCTCAATAAAGATACCCAAGAGTTGCACATGTTGATAAATTAGACACATGTGCAACTCTTGGGTATCTCAATAAAGATACCCAAGAGTTGCACATGTTGATAAATTAGACACATGTGCAACTCTTGGGTATCTCAATAAAGATACCCAAGAGTTGCACATGTTGATAAATTAGACACATGTGCAACTCTTGGGTATCTCAATAAAGATACCCAAGAGTTGCACATGTTGATAAATTAGACACATGTGCAACTCTTGGGTATCTCAATAAAGATACCCAAGAGTTGCACATGTTGATAAATTAGACACATGTGCAACTCTTGGGTATCTTTATTGAGGAAACGTTTCGCCACACAGTGGCTTCATCAGTCCATACAAAGGAGAATCTTGAAGAACAGGAGGAGAATGAGGTAATCAGTTGCACATGTGTCTAATTTATCAACATGTCGGTTCTCTGAACCATTCATCTACAACGTACGAAGTGGTCACTGTATAGCGTAGGAAAAGGATCCCCATTCTACGGGTCTTCTAGGAAATGGATGCGGCCGCCACACTCAGGGAACTCATGAACATAACGCTCTGCCATTGTGTGGTTAGTGACAATACCTATATATTCAATTATATATTCATTATAAAATGCGGCCCTCCTTTATATATGGCTTTTCAAATTGGTCATTTCTTACTAAAAGGCTGAGGACTCCTGGTGTAGAACGATCACTCTGTGATAGTGTCTGCCTTGCCAGCAGTGAACGCTCATAAGAACATAAGAAAGAAGGAACACTGCGGCAGGCCTACTGGCCCATGCGAGGCAGGATCCAAGTCACCACTCAGGTTAAACCAATGACCCACCTAGTCAGGTCATATTCACTTAAGGAAGGAGCACGGCATCAGAACTATTAGCACAAGCTAGTCAGGTCCAAATCACACCCACCCACACCCACTCATGTATTAATCAAACCTATTTTTAAAACTACACAACGTCTTAGTTTCTATGACGATACTTGGGGGTTTGTTCCACTCATCCATAACTCTACTACCAAACCAGTGCTTTCCTATATCCTTCCTGAATCTGACTCCTGTCTTGGCTAGATATTTTTAGCACGCTATTTACATTCCCCATATTTATTCCTGTTTGCCACTTATGCGCCTAAGTCATATCCCCCCCCCTAAATCAATCATATCCTCCCCTGAATCTGCACTCTAGAGACTCCAGATTCAGGGCCCTCAGTCTACCCTCATAGGGAAGATTTCTGATACTTTGTCATCTTTCTCTGTACGTTTTCCAGTGCATTTTATATCCACTCTGTAATACGGTGACCAGAACTGTGCAGCATAATTTAAATGAGGCCTAACCAAAGATATATAGAGTTGAAGAACAACCTGGGGACTCCTATTATTTATACTCCTTGATATGAAGCCATGGATTCTGTTCTCTTTATTGCGAACACCAGTGGACTGTTGTCTTGGTTTTAGATTACTGCTAACCAGAACTCCCAAATCCTTTTCGCAATCAGTAATATTAAGATCTACATTATATAATTTATATGTGGCATGGACATTTTCCTGTCCAATGTTTAGAACTTTGCATTTGTCTATATTAAACTGCATCTGCTACTTATCTGACCATTGCATCAGTCTATTCAAATCTTCCTGGAGTGCTCTGATGTCCTCATTAGAATGAATTAGGCGACCTATTTTGGTGTCATCAGCAAAATTGCTTATGTCGCTATTTATTCCTTCACCTATGTCATTTATATAAATTGTGAACAACAATGGGCCCAACACTGACCCCTGTGGAAAACCACTCGTGACGCTTCCCCACTTTGATTTCTCCCCACTGATGCAAACTCTCTGCTGCCTATTTGTCAGCCACACCTCTACCCAGGAAAAAAAATCTCCTATTCCGTCTGCCTTAATTTTCCTCAAATAGCCTCTGATGTGGAACTCTATCAAATGCCTTACTGAAGTCCATATACACAATATCATATCCATTACCATGATATACCTCCTCAAATACCTTGGTGAAAAAAGTTAATAAATTCGTAAGGCAAGAACCCAAATTTTTACAACAGTGCTGAGATTCATTAATCAATTTATATCTTTCAAGATGACTATGAATTGCCTCGGCAATTATTGATTGCATAAATTCTCCCACTATGGAGGTAATTCTTATTGGTCTATAGTTCGAAGCTAAGGATCTGTCTCCTGCTTTGTAAATAGATATTGCATTTGCCATTTTCCACTTGTCTGGCACCATGCCAGTTTGTAGTGATATCATGAAAAGATTAGCCAAAGGTTTGCTAAGCTCCTCCTTGCATTCCTTTAAAATCCTTGCAAACAGTTCCTCAGGGCCTGGGGATTTGTTCGGTTTAATTTCTATATTTGTCTGAGAACCATGTCACTAGTTACACTAATCGTGCATAGTTTATTATCGTCCTGTTCTACATAATTTATTATTTCTGGAATTTCGCTAGTGTCTTCCCTGTCAGTGATCTGACCTGAGTTACTTTTAAGTGGGCATATCTTGTCTCTTATCTTACTTCTTTATACCTGTAAGAAACCTTTTGGGTTAGTCTTCGAATCCCTTGCGACTTTATCCTCATAATCTCTTTTAGCTTTTCTTAATCCCTTTTTTTATTTCTCTATTGAATATATTGACTTCCTAATGCCCATCCCCTCTTTTGATATGCATATATATTCCTCTCTTTTGATCAATGAGATGTTTTAATCTATTGTTTATCCATTTGGGATCGTTTTTGGTTATCTGATTTCCCTAGTTGGAACATAAGTTGTCTGGCCAGCTAGAACTATGCTCTGAAAAATATCATATTGGCAGCCAACACCACCTACCTGACCCACAGTCAGATCGTCCCATGAAATCTGAGACAGAGACTTGATTGCAGTTATTTGGGTAACTTTGTGATATATTGAAACAAAGTGATTTGTGATCGCTTTCCCCAAGCTCATCATTAACTTCAAGATTATTAATCAGTAATTCCTCGTTGGCAAGAACCAAGTTAAGCAGATTGTTTCCTCTAGTTGGTTCTGTCACAAACTGTTTTAAAAAGGAATCCTGAACCGTATCAAGAAAGTCACTAGACTCAAGACTTCTTGTCATATTGTTCCAAATTAATTCGTCTAAAGTTAAAATCTCACATTAACACGACATTTTCATATCTAGACGCCTTATGAATTTTGTCCCATAGCACCTTACCGTGGTATGGTTTGTTAACGTACTGTACTCCTTATCAACTGAGGTTTGGGGGCCTATAAATCACACCCAAAATTAATTTGTCACGACCCTCGAGAAAATGTAGCCAAACAGATTCTGTGTCCGATGCTTCTAATCTTATATCTTGTCTAACACAACAAATTAAATTATCTCTGACATACATCGCCACTCCACCACCTTTCCTGTTGACCCTATCAATGTGTAATAGTTTATGGCCTTGTATGTGGCATTCAGAAGGCATTTCTCTATCTTTCTGGTTGTTTCAGGTCTCCGTTATATTACCTGCTCTTGCAAGTAATCTTAGCTCATCTATCTTATTTCTTAGACTCCTACTATTAGTATAGTAAACGTTAAGGGAGTTAGTCACTCTCTGTTCTCTACTGTCTCTACTGTTGCCTTTACTGGCAACTCTATCTTGAATATTATGTATTAAACATATCTCTGAGGTATCCTGGTAATATCTGCTGTTTTTAACCCTTGTACTGCATCTTGTTTGTTTCCCACACACTCTCATAACTATATAATCTATCAGTTTAAAGTTATACATAAATAACCCGCACATCGGAGAGAAAAGCTTATGACGACGATTCGGTCCAACTTTGACCATCTCATCAGTCATAAAGAGTCTTTAAAATGTTGATAATTTTGCTACAAGACTGATTCCCAAACTGAGAGAGCTGAGATTCAATGGTCGACTGAGAGAGCTTAATCCTTGGTGCTTAATAATAACCCACATGGAGGCAGTTTCTGTCTCCACATCTGTTATTACTGAGCACTGACATGTGTTCATTACATTTCATTGATCCTCTGTATAAGACCACGGAAGTGAAGGAGCCATGAGCACTCAAACTTATATGTAAAGTCGATAGGGACTGAATGTTTGAAATAAGTAAAGCAGAATGTTTGAAATAGGAGGAAACATACCGAGGAGAGCACAACAGAAACCAAGAAGTTCGAACAAGACAAAGGAAGAAAACCAAGAGTTTTTCAGGTGTGTGGCTAGAGAAGAAATAAATTGCTTGGTAAGGTGTACAGTGGAGTTCGACTCAAATACACGGCTTCAAAACTACGTATTGAAAGAGCAAAAAGGTACAATACAGTGACTGGATCAATACACAAATAACCCGCACATAGGTGAGACGAGCTTACGACGACGTTTCGGTCCGACTTGGACCACTGACAAAGTCACACTGTTGAAAGAGCCCCAGGCAGGAAAGAGTAAGCCACGCATGTTCACTAAAGTAAAAAGTTACAAAAAAGACAACTTATGGGAAACTTTTAATGGGAAGTGTTTCCCCTCGCCAGGAACTTTATCAGTCCTCGTATTGATAAAGCTGCTGGTAAACTAGAAGTTTCTTATTAAAAGTTCCTCACAAGGTGCATGTTCCTTGTCATACGCTTGTCGGTATTACCTTTATATCGTATGTGAAAGTAAAGGGTGGAGCCCAAGCGTTAGAGCTCAACTTCCAAAGATATTAGTGAATACGCACTTATGTAGAAGACTTCCTATGTAAATAGTAATAATGGAGCTTCATGGAAGAGTAAATAGTAATAATGGAGCTTCATGGAAGAGTAAATAGTAATAATGGAGCTTCATGGAAGAGTAAATAGTAATAATGGAGCTTCATGGGAGAGTAAATAGCAATAATGGAGCTTCATGGAAGAGTAAATAGTAATAATGGAGCTTCATGGGAGAGTAAATAGTAATAATGGAGCTTCATGGGAGAGTAAATAGTAATAATGGAGCTTCATGGGAGAGTAAATAGTAATAATGGAGCTTCATGGAAGAGTAAATAGTAATAATGGAGCTTCATGGAAGAGTAAATAGTAATAATGGAGCTTCATGGAAGAATAAATAGTAATAATGGAGCTTCATGGAAGAGTAAATAGTAATAATGGAGCTTCATGGAAGAGTAAATAGTAATAATGGAGCTTCATGGAAGAGTAAATAGTAATAATGGAGCTTCATGGGAGAGTAAATAGTAAAAATGGAGCTTCATGGAAGAGTAAATAGTAATAATGGAGCTTCATAGAAGAATAAATAGTAATAATGGAGCTTCAGGGAAGAGTAAATAGTAATAATGGAGCTTCATGGAAGAGTAAATACTAATAATGGAGCTTCATGGAAGAGTAAATAGTAATAATGGAGCTTCATGGAAGAGTAAATAGTAATAATGGAGCTTCATGGAAGAGTAAATAGTAATAATGGAGCTTCATGGGAGAGTAAATAGTAATAATGGAGCTTCATGGAAGAGTTAATAGTAATAATGGAGCTTCATGGAAGAGTAAATAGTAATAATGGAGCTTCATGGAAGAGTAAATAGTAATAATGGAGCTTCATGGGAGAGTAAATAGTAATAATGGAGCTTCATGGGAGAGTAAATAGTAATAATGGAGCTTCATGGAAGAGTAAATAGTAATAATGGAGCTTCATGGAAGAGTAAATAGTAATAATGGAGCTTCATGGAAGAGTAAATAGTAATAATGGAGCTTCATGGGAGAGTAAATAGTAATAATGGAGCCTCATGGAAGAGTAAATAGTAATAATGGAGCTTCATGGAAGAGAAAATAGTAATAATGGAGCTTCATGGAAGAGTAAATAGTAATAATGGAGCTTTCGTGGAAGAGTAAATAGTAATAATGGAGCTTCATGGAAGAGTAAATAGTAATAATGGAGCTTCATGGAAGAGTAAATAGTAATAATGGAACCTCATGGAAGAGTAAATAGTAATAATGGAGCTTCATGGACGTGTAAATAGTAATAATGGAGCTTCATGGAAGAGTAAATAGTAATAATGGAGCTTCATGGAAGAGTAAATAGTAATAATGGAGCTTCATGGAAGAGTAAATAGTAATAATGGAGCTTCAAGGAAGAGTAAATAGTAATAATGGAGCTTCATGGAAGAGTAAATAGTAATAATGGAGCTTCATGGAAGAGTAAATAGTAATAATGGAGCTTCATGGGAGAGTAAATAGTAATAATGGAGCCTCATGGAAGAGTAAATAGTAATAATGGAGCTTCATGGAAGAGAAAATAGTAATAATGGAGCTTCATGGAAGAGTAAATAGTAATAATGGAGCTTTCGTGGAAGAGTAAATAGTAATAATGGAGCTTCATGGAAGAGTAAATAGTAATAATGGAGCTTCATGGAAGAGTAAATAGTAATAATGGAGCTTCATGGAAGAGTAAATAGTAATAATGGAGCTTCATGGACGTGTAAATAGTAATAATGGAGCTTCATGGAAGAGTAAATAGTAATAATGGAGCTTCATGGAAGAGTAAATAGTAATAATGGAGCTTCATGGAAGAGTAAATAGTAATAATGGAGCTTCATGGAAGAGTAAATAGTAATAATGGAGCTTCATGGAAGAGTAAATAGTAATAATGGAGCTTCATGGAAGAGTAAATAGTAATAATGGAGCTTCATGGAAGAGTAAATAGTAATAATGGAGCTTCATGGGAGAGTAAATAGTAATAATGGAGCTTCATGGAAGAGTAAATAGTAATAATGGAACCTCATGGAAGAGTAAATAGTAATAATGGAGCTTCATGGAAGAGTAAATAGTAATAATGGAGCTTCATGGAAGAGTAAATAGTAATAATGGAGCTTCATGGAAGAGTAAATAGTAATAATGGAACCTCATGGAAGAGTAAATAGTAATAATGGAGCTTCATGGAAGAGTAAATAGTAATAATGGAGCTTCATGGAAGAGTAAATAGTAATAATGGAACCTCATGGAAGAGTAAATAGTAATAATGGAGCTTCATGGAAGAGTAAATAGTAATAATGGAGCTTCATGGGAGAGTAAATAGTAATAATGGAGCTTCATGGGAGAGTAAATAGTAATAATGGAGCTTCATGGAAGAGTAAATAGTAATAATGGAGCTTCATGGGAGAGCTGGGTGCAGAGGGAGTTAGACTCCGCGATCTTGAGATAATAAGAGTCAGTAGGAATGATTCATCTGGGAAATACAACAGAGTGTTGCAAGTTACTGTTAGTGATTATTTTTTTATGAGAAGTTATGATGACGTCCTTGTGAGTACATAAACAGTATTTTTGCCTCCAAAAAATGTTTTAACTTGAGACTGTGACAAAAGATTAAAACAAAGATGTTTTTAGCTGTTCTTTCCGGGAACTATTACGTTTTATTTTTCGAGGGTTTAATCTATATAAATGTAATTGCGGCTGGTTTAGAGAAGTGTTAAACCCGATGATTGGACGGCAAATAGGTTTGATCCTAGGAAGTGAAGAGCTGCTCCAATTTGTTCTTAAATTTGGAATTTGAATTGTCATCACAAAAAAAAAATATTGAAATAGAAATTTTTTAATAAACAAAATACACATTTTGCTACAGCAGTATACGTAAAATAATATTTATTTTAAGACAATACATAAATATTTTTTCCATGTGATGTAAGAGAAGGAATGGATGCAATCATTTATTTATTTTGTAGAATAGACTGATGCAGTGGTCGGAGAAGTGGCAGATGCAGTTTAATATAGACAAATGCAAAGTTCTAAATGTTGGACAGGACAATAACCATGCCACATATAAACTAAATAATGTAGATCTTAATATTACGGATTGCGAAAAAGATTTAGGAGTTCTGGTTAGCAGTAATCTGAAACCAAGACAACAGTGCATAAGTGTTCGCAATAAAGCTAATAGAATCCTTGGCTTTATATCAAGAAGCATAAATAATAGGAGTCCTCAGGTTGTTCTTCAACTCTATACATCCTTGGTTAGGCCTCATTTAGATTATGCTGCACAGTTTTGGTCACCGTATTACAGAATGGATATAAATTCTCTGGAAAATGTACAAAGGAGGATGACAAAGTTGATCCCATGTATCAGAAACCTTCCCTATGAGGATAGACTAAGGGCCCTGAATCTGCACTCTCTAGAAAGACGTAGAATTAGGGGGGATATGATTGAGGTGTATAAATAGAAGACAGGAATAAATAAAGGGGATGTAAATAGTGTGCTGAAAATATCTAGCCTAGACAGGACTCGCAGCAATGGTTTTAAGTTGGAAAAATTCAGATTCAGGAAGGATATAGGAAAGTACTGGTTTGGTAATAGAGTTGTGGATGAGTGGAACAAACTCCCGACTACAGTTATAGAGGCCAGAACGTTGTGTAGCTTTAAAAATGGGTTGGATAAATACATGAGTGGATGTGGGTGGGTGTGAGTTGGACCTGATAGCTTGTGCTACCAGGTCGGTTGCCGTGTTCCTCCCTTAAGTCAATGTGACCTGACCTGACTAGGTTGGGTGCATTGGCTTAAGCCGGTAGGAGACTTGGACCTGCCTCGCATGGGCCAGTAGGCCTTCTGCAGTGTTCCTTCGTTCTTATGTTCTTATATAAATTTCCTCTGATATCATTTATTTTGATAGATTCTAAATGATGTTAGAAAAGTTGAAGATTGAGACACTTATGCAACATATGTTGCATAAGTGTCTCAATCTTTAACTTGTCGGTTTTTCAAACCATTCATCACGAGTGTTAGAAAATTGTTTTAAAAGAGACTGCTAGCAACCGAAGGACTCAGCTGGTTTCTTTACACGTCTTAACACTGTTTACCAAACAGTAAATAGAGCTATTGTGGTGTCCCGTAGCTGGATCGCTGGCGCACTCAACTCACATACTGAAGTCCGGAGATTGAATCCCCGGTTCGGCTGGAAAACATTAGCGCGTGTTTTCTTGAGACATCTGCTGTCCATGTTCACCCATCAGTATAAAATGGGGTACTTGGGTGTTAGTCGACTGGTGTGGGTCGCATCCTGGGACAAAACTGACCTAATTTGCCCGAAATGTTCAGCATAACAAGCGGCTTTCTATATGGTAGTAAGTCACTGATGTCAGCTAGGACTGTATACCTTGTACAAGTACTTATAGAAATAAAGATATTATTATTATTATTATTATTATTATTATTATTATTATTATTATTATTATTATTATTATTATCCTGCAGGATGGTAGCATACCTTAGATAGGACTCTTGTGGTGGCATCCTGAAGAATGGTAGTATATCCTAGGCAGGACTGCGCTTTGAAATTAATAGAGGTAGGAGAATATCTCTTACCATATAAATTCAATTGTCTATCCTTTATGAGATTCCCAGTCTTGTTGTACACATTTCTTAAGTCTAGAACCTGTACAACATGATCTTAGTTATAATCGTACTACTGTACAAGATGATCTCAGTTATAAGCGTACTACTGTACAGGATGATCTCAGTTATAAGCGTACTACTGTACAGGATGATCTCAGTTATAAGCGTACTACTGTAGAGGATGATCTCAGTTATAAGCGTACTACTGTACAGGATGATCTCAGTTATAAGCGTACTACTGTACAGGATGATCTCAGTTATAAGCGTACTACTGTACAGGATGATCTCAGTTATAAGCGCACTACTGTACAGGATGATCTCAGTTATAAGCATACTACTGTACAGGATGATCTCAGTTATAATCGTACTACTGTACAGGATGATCTCAGTTATAAGCGCACTACTGTACAGGATGATCTCAGTTATAAGCGTACTACTGTACAGGATGATCTCAGTTATAAGCGTACTACTGTACAGGATGATCTCAGTTATAATCGTACTACTGTACAGGATGATCTCAGTTATAAGCGTACTACTGTACAGGATGATCTCAGTTATAAGCGTACTACTGTACAGGATGATCTCAGTTATAAGCGTACTACTGTACAGGATGATCTCAGTTATAATCGTACTACTGTAGAGGATGATCTCAGTTATAAGCGTACTACTGTACAGGATGATCTCAGTTATAATCGTACTACTGTACAAGATAATCTCAGTTATAAGCGTACTACTGTACAGGATGATCTCAGTTACAATCGTACTACTGTACAGGATGATCTCAGTTATATTCGTACTACTGTACAGGATGATCTCAGTTACAATCGTACTACTGTACAGGATGATCTCAGTTATAATCGTACTACTGTACAGGATGATCTCAGTTATAATCGTACTACTGTAGAGGATGATCTCAGTTATAATCGTACTACTGTAGAGGATGATCTCAGTTATAATCGTACTATGTACGAATGGTATATAATACCGACAAGATGAGATTAAGACACATTTGCAACATCTGGGTATCTTTATTGTAGACGTTTCGCCATCCAGTGGCTTTATCAATACAAATTCTAGGACATAGCTTGAAGACAGTAGAACTATGTACAGAAGATGAGGTAATCAGTCCCTCAACCTAGGAGTAGGTGCGAAGAGCACCATAGTCGTGGAGATTCTGAAGCAGAAGAAAGGATCCTGGCGCTTATATAGTAACGTCAGGTGTAGTAGACGAGGGCATATTCACTGGTAGGCGGGATTCCCCAGTGGAAGTAGGTCCTTCCCAAAGAGATGGGTTAGTTGTAGTAGTAGTTGTCGTAGTCGTGAAGGTTATGTACATGTCCTCAGAATTAAGATTCCATGATGTTGCAGTGTCTGACAAGTTATGTACGAATGGTATATAATACCGACAAGATGAGATTAAGACACATGTGCAACATCTGGGTATCTTTATTGTAGACCATTCGTACATAACTTGTCAGACACTGCAACATCATGGAATCTTAATTCTGAGGACATGTACATAACCTTCACGACTACGACAACTACTACTACAACTAACCCATCTCTTTGGGAAGGACCTACTTCCACTGGGGAATCCCGCCTACCAGTGAATATGCCCTCGTCTACTACACCTGACGTTACTATATAAGCACCAGGATCCTTTCTTCTGCCTCAGAATCTCCACGACTATGGTGCTCTTCGCACCTACTCCTAGGTTGAGGGACTGATTACCTCATCTTCTGTACATAGTTCTACTGTCTTCAAGTTATGTCCTAGAATTTGTATTGATAAAGCCACTGGATGGCGAAACGTCTACAATAAAGATACCCAGATGTTGCACATGTGTCTTAATCTCATCTTGTCGGTATTATATACCATTCGTACATAACTTGTCAGACACTGCAACATCATGGAATCTTAATTCTGAGGACATGTACATAACCTTCACGACTACGACAACTACTACTACAACTAACCCATCTCTTTGGGAGGGACCTACTTCCACTGGGGAATCCCGCCTACCAGTGAATATGCCCTCGTCTACTACACCTGACGTTACTATATAAGCGCCAGGATCCTTTCTTCTGCTTCAGAATCTCCACGACTATGGTGCTCTTCGCACCTACTCCTTGGTTGAGGGACTGATTACCTCATCTTCTGTACATAGTTCTACTGTCTTCAAGTTATATCCTAGAATTTGTTTTGCTCCATTATTGTTCAAATTTCATTGTACAATCTCTTAGTAATTAAATAATCAACTACCTCATTTTGTGATTTTACTAGTAAGCATAAGTCACCTTATGTGATTTTCTTATTTACTATTGTTCGCTTAAACATTAGCTGAATTGATACTTTCTCTGTCCATATTACTACCTCATATTTTTTAAAATACTATCAATTGATATTACTTACTAAAATTAATAAATATCATTTTTACTAAAATTTCAATTTACTCTTAACATTTTTGACATTTAATAACCATTACTTGTCTAATTACCTTTACCTGTTTTAATACCACATTTACTATCCTAGATTACTCTTAATTACCTTGTACTGCCATATAACCTCAAGTATAACTACCAGTGCAATATTGAATGAAATAAACATTACTTTTTCACTTTTTGTAATCATTATTTCTTACTAAAATTTTATTAAACACCATATTCACTACCAGTCAATTTTACTTTTGTACATTAAACATTATTTTATACTTCCCATAACATTTTGTAGCCAAATTTTTAAGTTTTTATATTCAACCCCAACCTTTATATTATCCCTTGTACCTGTGTACCTGTCTACCCTCTTACTATCATATTATAACCAAGACATTATCATTGTTATTTTTTTACTATTATTCTTTTGGTACTTTAATTGTGAATTTTATTTTGTCAATTTAAATCTAGTTATAATCTTGATCTTGTCAACAACCTATACCAGACTCTAGTGCAATTGCAAGTACCATTTCAAATTGTATTTTTATATTATAAGTTTATATTATAATTCCTACCATCTGTCCATTTAACTTTGCTTACCATTACTTAATTTTAGTCCCTTATATATTTTCTCCTTTATTTTAGCTTTATATAACTATCCTAGTTTATATATTCACAATTGTTAAAATAATCAAGGTGCTATTCTTAGGTGCTAAAGTAGAATAAGTTCACAATTTTGCCATTATATTCCAAAGCTCATTTATTTGATTACCACTTTATTGTTCACCACAACCTATATTAGTCCCTTTTATATTATAATTTTATACTATAATTCTAACTTTAAAAAATTACCTTTATAGTACTACCTACTATCATATTCCCAAGCTCCACTATTTGATCATCACTTTATTTGTATTAGTCCCTTAGCTCATTATTTTACATTTGTTAAATAATCCAGGTGCTATTTTTTAGCTTAAGACTATTTACTTTGTTTTATACTTAATTCAAACTATAGATTCACTACAAATCTTATGATTACAAGCATTGATCCTGATACCAACCTCTTATTTAATGACTTAAATGAATCAAACAGTTACTGTAATTACTACACTGCAGAACAATCAAAGGCACTTCTCAGTGCCAACAACAACATAACTATCTTTAACTACAATATCAGATCTTTAAGCAAGCATTACGATGACCTCATAGCATTACTAAATTCCTTACATGCCAATATGTCCATCATTACACTAACTGAAACCTGGCTAAAGCCAGATAGTACAGATGTCTATGCCATTCCTGGTTACACAGCCATACACAACTGTAGGCAAGACCAACAAGGGGGTGGCACAGCCATATACTACTCAGACCAACTAGAATGTATCACTAATACTTGCACAAGGGATGAACATGGGGAATATATAATAGTTAAATTCAAATCCAAGTACCTACAAAAACCTCTCACATTGATAAACATCTACAGAGTTCCACAGTCAAACATTAGCCAATTTAGTCAAAATCTAGGAAGTATGATAACTGATGCACGCATGAACAAAGATCACTTACTACTCTCAGGTGACTTCAATATAAATCTCCTGCAAGACCAGGACCCACACGTTACTGAATTCACAAACACAATGAGTAACTGTATGTTACTACCAACAGTAACAAAACCTACAAGAGTTGCAGAGACTAGTGTTTCCCTACTTGACCACATCTGGACCAACACCATATCCCCTTTAAAATCAGGCATAATTACAGATAATACCACAGACCACTACCCTACTTTCCTCATAACAACTCTTGGTAAACTACCCCAAGACACTACTAAAGTCACCTTCAGACTTCACAATGAGGCAGCCATTAATAACTTCACAACAGCAATAGCAAACATTGATTGGCACACTGAGCTTGAAACCTATACAGATATTGACGAATGTAATAATAATTTTCTAAAAAAAAACCAATACCTCTATAACAAGCACTGTCCTAAAAAAACTAAACAGATGACAGCAAAGAGACTGAACAGTCCCTGGCTAACACCCAGCATTCTCAAATCCATAAATACAAAACACCAATATGAAAAACAGTACAGAATGGGTCACATAACCAGAGACCAAACAAAACGTTACTCGTCAATCCTAACCAGCCTGATAAGAAGGGCAAAAAAATTGTATTATGAGAACAGATTATCCAACTTACGAGGTGATATAAAAAAGACCTGGAAAACCCTATCAGAAATTCTGGGAACAAAAAAGATATCACGAAATAGCGAAATAAAATTAGCAGAATCAGATGAACCCCAACTCCCACCAACAGAAACAGCAAACAGACTCAATGATTTCTTCTCCACTATAGGACAAAACCTTGCCAATAAAATCCCAAGCTCAGATACCCCACCAAATGACTACCTCACCGGCAACTACCCGAACACACTGTTCCTAGCTCCGACTAACCCATACGAAGTCTCCCTTATTATCAACGCACTAAAAAACAAGGCAGGAGATTTAAATACCTTACCACCCTTTATATACAAAAAAGTGTCACAAGTGCTATCACCAATCATTGCAACACTCTTTAACAAATCCATTGAATCCTCCACCTTCCCTACAGTACTCAAAATAGCAAGGGTCACCCCGATCCACAAAGGAGGAGACCAAACAGAGTTGAATAACTATAGGCCAATATCCAACTTACACCCTCTCTCAAAAATCTTCGAAAAATTAATTCATAAACGAATCTACTCCTACCTTATCTCCCAAAACATACTCAACCCCTGCCAGTTTGGATTCAGGCCTAATAAAAATACTAATGATGCTATTATACACATGCTAGAACATATATACACTGCAATAGAGAAAAAAGAAGTCCCACTGGGGATCTTCATTGACTTACGTAAAGCTTTTGATACAGTTGACCATGACTTGCTCCACGTAAAATTGTCACACTATGGTATAAGAGGGCACTCCCTCAACTACCTCAAGTCATACCTCAGCAACAGAAGCCAATATGTGTACGCAAATGGGGCAAACTCTTCTGCGCAACCAATTACAGTTGGTGTCCCACAGGGAAGTGTCCTTGGCCCTCTTCTCTTTCTCCTATACATAAATGACCTTCCAAATGCTTCACAATTACTCAAACCCACACTATTTGCAGATGACACTACATACGTCTTCTCTCACCCGAGCCCAGTCACGCTAGCCAATACTGTAAATACCGAATTACAGAAAATATCTACCTGAATGAGGACTAACAAACTTACACTAAACATTGACAAAACCTACTTCATTCAGTTTGGTAACAGAGCTACAGATGTCCCTCTTAACATAATGATAAACGGATCACCTATCACAAAACTAACAGAGGGAAAATTCTTAGGAATCCACCTTGATAATAGACTCAAATTTCATACACATATACAACAAATTTCTAAGAAAATTTCCAAGACTGTAGGCATACTATCGAAGATACGGTACTATGTTCCACAGTCAGCCCTCCTGGCCCTATATCACTCTCTTATTTACCCCTATCTCACCTATGGAATTTGTGCATGGGGCTCAACAACAATTAACCATCTCAGACCACTAATTACCCAACAAAAGGCTGCAGTTAGAATGATAACAAATTCTCACTACAGGCAGCACACTCCACCAATATTCAATACACTAAACCTACTCACCATACAAAACATCCATACTTATTACTGCACCTATTACATACATAGAACACTTAACTCTGATATTAACCCTCCCCTCAAACATCTCTTTGCCAACCTCAACAGAACACATGACCATAACACAAGGCACAGATCACTCTTTGATGTTCCTCGTGTCCATCTCACACTATGCAAAAACTCAATGCACATAAAAGGCCCTAAAATCTGGAATTCATTACCGGTAAATATAAAAGAAACACTACCTGTTTATAAATTCAAGTCTCTTCTCAAAGATCACTTACTCACCCAAAACCAAATAAATTCTGAATAACTGAACCTTATAAATTGTATATCTTAAATGTTTCTCACAATTATATCACATAAATGTTAAACCTAAAACCGAATCTAACTTTATTATTTTTTAAATACACTACCTAACAGAATCACTACCTAACTGAATGCAACCATATGACCTGTCTTTGTAATACTCTCTTGTGCTTTATAGTAATCTGTTTACATTAATGTTTTATCACTGATTTCATCATTGCTTAGTTAATCTTAAGTTAATTTTAAGCCAGCCAGTAATGCTATGCATAGTATAAGTGGCTTTGGCATGCTGCTCTTATCTGTATTTTTTTGTACCTCTGTATGTGTGCTCAAATTGGAAATAAATAAATAAATAAATAAATAAATAAATAAATAAATAAATAAAGCCACTGGATGGCGAAACGTCTACAATAAAGATACCCAGATGTTGCACATGTGTCTTAATCTCATCTTGTCGGTATTATATACCATTCGTACATAACTTGTCAGACACTGCAACATCATGGAATCTTAATTCTGAGGACATGTACATAACCTTCACGACTACGACAACTACTACTACAACTAACCCATCTCTTTGGGAAGGACCTACTTCCACTGGGGAATCCCGCCTACCAGTGAATATGCCCTCGTCTACTACACCTGACGTTACTATATAAGCGCCAGGATCCTTTCTTCTGCTTCAGAATCTCCACGACTATGGTGCTCTTCGCACCTACTCCTAGGTTGAGGGACTGATTACCTCATCTTCTGTACATAGTTCTACTGTCTTCAAGTTATGTCCTAGAATTTGTATTGATAAAGCCACTGGATGGCGAAACGTCTACAATAAAGATACCCAGATGTTGCACATGTGTCTTAATATAATCGTACTACTGTACAAGATGATCTCAGTTATAAGCGTACTACTGTACAGGATGATCTCAGTTATAATCGTACTACTGTAGAGGATGATCTCAGTTATAATCGTACTACTGTACAAGATGATCTCAGTTATAAGCGTACTACTGTAGAGGATGATCTCAGTTATAATCGTATTACTGTACAGGATGATCTCAGTTATAATCGTACTACTGTACAGGATGATCTCAGTTATAATCGTACTACTGTACAGGATGATCTCAGTTATAATCGTACTACTGTACAGGATGATCTCAGTTATAATCGTATTACTGTACAGGATGATCTCAGTTATAATCGTACTACTGTACAGGATGATCTCAGTTATAATCGTACTACTGTAGAGGGTGATCTCAGTTATAATCGTACTACTGTACAAGATGATCTCAGTTATAAGCGTACTACTGTACAGGATGATCTCAGTTATAATCGTACTACTGTACAGGATGATCTCAGTTATAATCGTACTACTGTACAGGATGATCTCAGTTATAATCGTACTACTGTACAGGATGATCTCAGTTATAATCGTACTACTGTAGAGGATGATCTCAGTTATAATCGTACTACTGTAGAGGATGATCTCAGTTATAATCGTACTACTGTAGAGGATGATCTCAGTTATAATCGTACTACTGTACAGGATGATCTCAGTTATAATCGTACTACTGTACAGGATGATCTCAGTTATAATCGTACTACTGTAGAGGATGATCTCAGTTATAATCGTACTACTGTAGAGGATGATCTCAGTTATAATCGTACTACTGTACAAGATGATCTCAGTTATAAGCGTACTACTGTACAGGATGATCTCAGTTATAAGCGTACTACTGTACAGGATGATCTCAGTTATAAACGTACTACTGTACAGGATGATCTCAGTTATAAAGGTATTACTGTACAGGATGATCTTAGTTATAATCGTACTACTGTAGAGGATGATCTCAGTTATAATCGTACTACTGTACAAGATGATCTCAGTTATAAGCGTACTACTGTACAGGATGATCTCAGTTATAAGCGTACTACTGTACAGGATGATCTCAGTTATAAGTGTACTACTGTACAGGATGATCTCAGTTATAATCGTACTACTGTACAGGATGATCTCAGTTATAAGCGTATTACTGTACAGGATGATCTCAGTTATAAGCGTATTACTGTACAGGATGATCTCAGTTATAAGCGTACTACTGTACAGGATGATCTCAGTTATAAGCGTACTACTGTACAGGATGATCTCAGTTATAATCGTACTACTGTACAGGATGATCTCAGTTATAAGCGTATTACTGTACAGGATGATCTCAGTTATAAGCGTATTACTGTACAGGATGATCTCAGTTATAAGCGTACTACTGTACAGGATGATCTCAGTTATAAGCGTACTACTGTACAGGATGATCTCAGTTATAATCGTACTACTGTACAGGATGATCTCAGTTATAAGCGTATTACTGTACAGGATGATCTCAGTTATAAGCGTATTACTGTACAGGATGATCTCACTTATAAGCGTACTACTGTACAGGATGATCTCAGTTATAAGCGTACTACTGTACAGGATGATCTCAGTTATAATCGTACTACTGTACGGGATGATCTCAGTTATAAGCGTATTACTGTACAGGATGATCTCAGTTATAAGCGTACTACTGTACAGGATGATCTCAGTTATAATCGTACTACTGTACAGGATGATCTCAGTTATAAGCGTACTACTGTACAGGATGATCTCAGTTATAAGCGTACTACTGTACAGGATGATCTCAGTTATAAGTGTACTACTGTACAGGATGATCTCAGTTATAATCGTACTACTGTACAGGATGATCTCAGTTATAAGCGTATTACTGTACAGGATGATCTCAGTTATAAGCGTATTACTGTACAGGATGATCTCAGTTATAAGCGTACTACTGTACAGGATGATCTCAGTTATAAGCGTACTACTGTACAGGATGATCTCAGTTATAATCGTACTACTGTACAGGATGATCTCAGTTATAAGCGTATTACTGTACAGGATGATCTCAGTTATAAGCGTATTACTGTACAGGATGATCTCAGTTATAAGCGTACTACTGTACAGGATGATCTCAGTTATAAGCGTACTACTGTACAGGATGATCTCAGTTATAATCGTACTACTGTACAGGATGATGTCAGTTATAAGCATATTACTGTACAGGATGATCTCAGTTATAAGCGTATTACTGTACAGGATGATCTCAGTTATAAGCGTACTACTGTACAGGATGATCTCAGTTATAAGCGTACTACTGTACAGGATGATCTCAGTTATAATCGTACTACTGTACGGGATGATCTCAGTTATAAGCGTATTACTGTACAGGATGATCTCAGTTATAAGCGTACTACTGTACAGGATGATCTCAGTTATAATCGTACTACTGTACAGGATGATCTCAGTTATAAGCGTACTACTGTACAGGATGATCTCAGTTATAAGCGTACTACTGTACAGGATGATCTCAGTTATAAGCGTACTACAGTACAGGATGATCTCAGTTATAAGCGTACTACAGTACAGGATGATCTCAGTTATAAGCGTACTACTGTACAGGATGATCTCAGTTATAAGGGTACTACTGTACAGGATGATCTCAGTTATAAGCGTACTACTGTACAGGATGATCTCAGTTATAAGCGTACTACTGTACAGGATGATCTCAGTTATAAGCGTACTACTGTACGAGACGTTGTACATGTGATTTGTTATTTAATTTTAGGGGTATTTTTTGTTACCATAAAGACCATTTCAAAATGTTATACCAATATATTAATGCCTTCAAGCAATAAAATATAATGTAAAGGGTCACTCTTCTACCCAATCTTTGAATGCGTATAGAGCAAAAATTATATATTAAAATTTTCAAAATAGTGTTAATGACAATGTTAAGAAAAAGAAAAGGTTTGTTTTGAAAGAAAAAAATGAGAAAAATGACTAGCAAAAAGAAATTATATATTTGCCTGAGGTAACACTGACAAAATACAACATGAATCTTTGTTTTACAAAGATAAGCAAGTGTTGAAAAATACATACAACACCACAAGAACAATGGAGCAATGTAGATGAATGGTTCACAGAACCGACACGTTGATAAATTAGACACATGAGCAACTCTTCAGAATCTCCACGACTATGGTGCTCTTCGCACCTACTCCTAGGTTGAGGGACTGATTACCTCATCTTCTGTACATAGTTCTACTGTCTTCAAGTTATGTTCTAGAATTTGTATTGATAAAGCCACTGGATGGCGAAACGTCTACAATAAAGATACCCAGATGTTGCACATGTGTCTTATTCTCAACTCTTGGGTATCTTTATCCTCAATAAAGATACCCAAGAGTTGCACATGTGTCTAATTTATCAACAATGGAGCAATGTTGTAGGTCAGTTGGCCTATGCTAAGGCAGGTTCACATCACATCAGTTCACGTATCTGTCCAACGTGTATGTGAAGGTGTGGAAAGTTCTCCCTTGATGATACATTCTCCAGTTATTCCGGAGAAACACAATCAATGCGAGAAAAGAATTATAAAGTGCATGTGTTCCACATAAGCAAGGATTACTAACTCTCAGAATAGACAAACTTTGATGTGGTTGAATGGTTTATAAACCCGGCAGGTTGATAAATGGGACACTTGTGCAACATCTGAGGAAAGCATCAAATACATGTGCAACATCTAGGTATCTTCATTGTAGATGCTTCACCATCCAGTGGCTTTATCAGTCTTGAAGCTGGTGAGGTAAAGAGCACCGAGGTAGTGAAGAGTGTGAAGAACAGGCATGAAGATTGTCGCATATAAGAACATAAGAAAGAAAACTGCACTCTATGACCGCGGGTTCAATCCCGGCCGGGGGTATGGTTTGTTTGCAATCGTGTCATTACGATTTCTTGAGTCAGTAACACTGCAACAAGCCTACTGGCCCATGCGAGGCAAGTCCAAGTCTCCTACCGGCTTGGAAACATAAACATATATGCAGTTTAATGTGATCCTTTATCGACAACGTTTCGCCCACACAGTGGGCTTTTTCAAGTCACACCGGCTTAAGCCAATGCCCCAACCTAGTCAGGTCAGGTTACATTCACTTAACGAAGGAACACGGCAACTGACCTAGATATATACTGGCGTTAGAGGGTGAGGGACGGGTAGCAGACGAAGACATTGTCACTGGAAAGCGGGATTCCCCCAGCGGAAGCAGGTCATTCCCGAGGGATGGGTCACTATGTGGAGATGTCCTCGGGACCAAGATTCCATAATGTTGTCAATGATTAATAATAACTCACACGGAGACAGAAACTCTGGAGATTGATCCGTATATTTCGACCCCCTTCTTGGGTCCTCTTCAGCAGATATATTTTCTTTCTTGGCGAACAGGCAAAACATATCTCCATTTCTCAAAGATAATGCAAAAACGTTCTCCGCACTAACCTAAAATTCTTTTGCGCTTGTCGTACTACGCCAGACCTCACGTCACATTCGTTTATGCGTGCAGATTTTAACGTTATGTTGAGTTTGCTGCGACACCCCTCTGCCAGACGTGTCGTGGCCTTTTACTATTTTTTTTTTTTGTGTTCGTGGATACATTTACGTTTTTATGGGCTTATATAACCTATTTTAATTGTACCTGGTCCAAAAAATTATTTGCGTGCTGAAAAACATTCAGAAATTGACGTGGTGTAATGCGTGATAAAACGAACGATCGAACGATGTAAAATGAAGTTGGGTAATGTTGGGAGATGGGCCCCTGTACCCCCCGCACCATGATGGAACAACTGTTCACCCACACCATGATGGGGCCCCTGTTCCTTCACACCATGATGGGGCCCCTGTACCCCCCGCACCATGATGGAACAGCTGTTCACTCACACAATGATGGGGCCCCTGTTCCACCACAACTTGATGGGGCCCCTGTACCTACCGCACCATGATGGGACCTCGGTACTCCCCGCATCATGATGGGATCCCTGTTCCCCCACACCATGATGGGACCCCTGTACCCCCAAACCATGATGGGACCCCTTTTTCCCGACACCATGATGAGACCCCTGTACCCCCACACCATGATGGGGTCCCTGTACCCCACACCATGATTGGACCCCTGTTCCCCACACCATGATGAAACCCCTGTACCCCCACACCATGATGGGGTCCCTGTACCCCCACACCATGATTGGACCCCTGTTCCCCCGCACCATGATGGGACCCCTGTACCCCTCGCACCATGATGGGACCCCTGTACCCCCCGTACCATGATGGGACCCCTGTTCCCTCCCACCATGATGGGACCCCTGTACCCCCGCACCATGATGAGACCTCTTACCCCCCGCACCATGATAGACCCCCGTACCCTCAAACGATGATAGGACCCCTGTTCCTCCACACCATGATCGGACCTCTGTACCCCCCGCACCATGATGGGCCCCCTGTACACCCGGCACCATAATGGGACCCCTGTACCCCCGCACCATGATGAGACCTCGTACCCCCACACGATAACGGGATCCTTGTACCCCCACCCCATGATGGTACCCCTGTACCCCTGCACCAAGCTGGGGCCCCATACCCTAGCACCGAGATGAGACCCCCATACTCCTGCATCAAGATGGGACCCTCGTACCCCTGCACCAAAATGAGACCCCCCCTTAACCTCTCCCCTACGTAGGAGGCCCCTTAGCCACTCCCCCAGGGGGGCCTCCTAACCTTCCTCACTAAAAAATATTAATAATATTTTCCGTGCGACCCATAATTAAGCAGAATGCGCCCACAGAACACTGAATGTTTTGCATGTATGAGAGTCATCGTGTGCGATGGAGTACGCCAGGGCGGGGATGCTGCCTTACCTCCCACTGTGTAACTCTCACGTGGAATTGAATCGTCGCACACTACGCTTGTCGTAAATACTGTTACTAACACCGCCGCTAGGGTAGGTAAGGTTCGTCAGGAAACAGGACAAATGTTTCCTGACGCGGGTGTTAGATGATGACCCGCCTTTGGAGCTTTTGGTCATCTGACCGAGGCCTTCCGCCCTTTTAAAAATTATGGTCATTTATAACCATTTAGTAGTAACACCGCCGCTGAACGTAACAGTTTGGAAGCATTTATGTACATTAAACTCATTGGGGTTCATTAGAAGTACGACATTTACAAACAAATCGTTTAGTGCACCATACCACGGGTGGGGTTTGAACCCATGGTTTGTTTGCAGTCGTGTCATTACGATTTCGTGAGTCAAATCGTTTAGTGTATTGGGGCTCCATGAGTACACTAAGAGAAAGTATAATGAGTAGCGTTTGTGGCCCAAGACTGTTCAACAGCCTCCCATCATACATAAAGGAAATTATCAATAGACCCCTAGCTGTCTTCAACAGGGATCTGGACAGATACTTTATGTCAGTACCCAACCAGCCGGGCTGTGGTTCGTACGTTGGATTGCCTGTGGCCAGCAGTAACAGCCTGGTTGATCAAGCCCTAATCCAACAGGAGGCCCTATTAAGGAGTGCGCCGCGGGGGCGATAACCCCCGGAAACCCTCCAGGTAGAATTATGCATATATTAAAAAACTCACGAAGCAAACCAGAGAACGGATGAGGTTTGAACCCATGGGGTGTCGTAAAAGTCACAGGCCAGTGTGCTAACCACTGGGCCAGCTGGCTCTAATATGATTCATACCACTAGGTACCGTATTTTCTGGCATATAAGGCGCAAGATCATATGATACTTATAAGACGACTTTTGGAAGCAGTTGTAACCTAACGTTAGTAAACCATTGCTGAAGAATATCACCAAGCCTACCCTTGACCCTGACCTTGAACATATAAGGCGCAGGCTAATTTTTCACGACTTTTTGAGAGGAAAAAAGTGCACCTTATATACCGGTAAATACGGTATATTTCTATACACCATAGGGAGGTTAGCATGGGCCGCCACTGTGCCCACAAAGGTAGGATTCTACAGGGGATCTGCACACCAGCGTGGCTGTGGCCTGAGTCATCAGTTGTATAATAAAGTTGTGTTCTTTCCTTAGTGGGTTTTTAGTTACTATACAGTTTCGGTCCGTCTTGGGCCATTGACTAGTCACACTAACACACGAAGATGAGGGAGCCAGTATATATAGGACAGGGACGGGACTAAAGAAGGAAAACAGAAGGAAATGGAAAAGTAGTGGTAGAGGTAATGTTGATTGTGGAAACAGTGGTCACAGACCGGTCCGCGGGGGCGTTGACCCCTGAAACCCTCTTCAGGTATACTCCAGGTAGCAGTAGCAGTAGTAGTAGAGGTGCGGGTTATTTGTGTGTTGTTCCAGTCATGGTAATGTGCCTTTTTGTTCCTTGATATCCGCTTGTTCTGCAGCCTGTGTTTTTTTTTTTACTTTTTAGCATAACTGTTCTCCAGGCTGAGGGACTGAGCGCCTTATCTACATGTTCAAAGGTGATGGACTGATTACATCGTCTTCACATCTCTACTACTTCTGCTAATTCTTCTGTACTCGACTGAAGAAGCCTACTGTGTAGGTGAAATGTTTCGGAATAAAGATACATGACTGTTGCACATGTCTTACTTACCAACTTGTCGGTATTGTATACCAATTTCATGTTTACTTACATTTGTGTTTCTGGTGAGACACAACACAAGAGTAACTATGGATTGTTAAATTATAACATTGATTTATAAAGGGGTGAACGGGTAAGCCAGTGGAAGGCCTCGGTCAGATGACCAAAATCACCAGCTACGGGTCATCATATAACCAAGACCCGCGTCAGAAAACAATTGTCCTGTTTCACGACGAATCTTACCTGACCTAACTAAAGTCATCGAAATTTTATAACGAGTTTCAACAATTCTCTTTTACATCAAAATCTTTCCAGACATTATAAAAATAAGATCAAAGGTATTTGGTGAGCCCAGAAATTGTGGCGCCTTAAATACCAATGACCACAAATCACTGTTAGCATCACCGCTGCTATCCAAAATACTGCATTTTTTTTTAAGAATGAGACACTTGTGGAACATTTAGGAATCTTTATTAAGGAAACATTTCGCCAACCAGTGGTTTCTTCAGTCCAATACAGAGAAGAACGGTGGAAAATGAGGAGGAGTTTGAGGTAATAATTCACTGGTCAACAACCAAAATGCTTCCGAGACCAGAATAACAATTTCCAATTAATTTTAGGTCACTGATAATGAATATCATGATTAAAATTGTTTGTGCAATAGTTAGTTATCTTTATTCCGAAACGTTCAGTCTACACAGTAGGCTTCTTCAGTCGAGTACAGAAAAGTTGGCCCAAGCAGTAGAGATGTGTATTCGATGTATTCAGTTCATCACCCTGGTGGTCAGTCCCTCAGCCTGGAGAAGAGTTTTGTTCCACAGTCTGGAACAATGTGAAATTGAAGCGTCAGTATGGAGACCAATATACTGTTAGAAGGTGAGATGTAGTCCACTAGCAGAAGAAAGAATGTAGTCAGTGAGACGGTCAAGTCCCTCTCAAATCAGAACAGTCTCGCTGGACTGACAACATCGTCTTCACATCTTTACTTCTTCTGCCAACTTTTCTGTACTCGATTGAAGAAGCTTCTGTGTAGGCGAAACGTTTCGGAATAAAGACACCTATTGTTGCATAGTATGTGTCTTACCAACTATATTATGTATAATACAGAAATTTTTGTAAAAATTCTGCAGTCTCGTATTAGATTATAAACAGCGTAATTATACTGTTTTTGTAATATTCGGAATTGTTCACGTGCAACCCAGTGTTCAATGATAATATGTAAGTGCAATATGGAACACACTATGTGCACAACACTATGTGCACAACACTATGTGTACAACACTATGTGTACAACACTATGTGTACAACACTATGTGTACAACACTATGTGTGCAACACTATGTGCACAACACTATGTGTACAACACTATGTGTACAACACTATGTATACAACACTATGTGTACAACACTATGTGCACAACACTATGTGCACAACACTATGTGTACAACACTATGTGTACAACACTATGTGCACAACACTATGTGTACAACACTATGTGTACAACACTATGTGTACAACACTATGTGCACAACACTATGTGTACAACACTATGTGTACAACACTATGTGCACAACACTATGTGTACAACACTATGTGCACAACACTATGTGTACAACACTATGTGTACAACACTATGTGTACATCACTATGTGTACAACACTATTCGTACAACACTATGTACACAACACTATGTGTACAACACTATGTGCACAACACTATGTGCACAACACTATGTGTACAACACTATGTGTACAACACTATTTGTACAACACTATGTGTACAACACTATGTGTACAACACTATGCGTACAACACTATGTGCACAGCACTATGTGCACAACACTATGTGCACAACACTATGTGTACAACACTATGTGTACAACACATTATGTGCACAGCACGCTATGTATAAAACGCAGTGTGTGTGTGTACAACACACCAGCTGTACAACACACCAGGTGAATAACACACTACTTGTACAACACATTAGATGTACAATACAGTGTACAATGCAATATGTGAATAACTAAGTGTTCAACACAGTATATCAAAACACTATGTGTACAGAACACTACGTATTCGGTAAACTATGTACAATTCTCCTTTTTTTAAATATGTGTACAGTACACCATGTGAATGTTGTACAATGTGTGTAGCATTTATGCAATACATGAATAATACACTGTATGGTGTATATAATACAGTATGTGTACAATACACTATATATACAGTACATTATGTGTAAAATACATTATATGTTCATTACAATATGTGTAAAATATATTCTATATACAATGTGTACAATATACAATGTACAATGTGTACAATATACAATGTACAATGTGTACAATATACAATGTACAATGTGTACAATATACAATGTACAATGTGTACAATATACAATGTACAATGTGTACAATATGTGTGCAATTTGCTATATGTATAATACACTATAAATGCAATACACTGTGCAGAGAACAGCGAGAGAATAAGACAGCAGGAGAGAGAGAAAGATGGGAGGGAGGTGAAGGAAGGGAAGGGGAGGTGGAGGATGAGAGGGAGGGGAGGGGAGGGAAGGAGAAGGGGGGGAATAAGTAGTAGGGGAAGGAAGTGAAGGAGTGTGGAGGATGAGAAGGAGGGGAAGAAATGGAAGGAGTGTAGGAGAATGAGGAGGGGAAGGAAGGGAAGGAGAGAGGTTCAGTATCCTAACACTGTCCTTCACCATTACTGACTCGGTTACCTTCTACACTCACTGTACAAACAACAAGAATCTGTTGACTTCAGAGTGCCCCATGTGTTGTATGTATATGGTGGTCCTCATAGGTTTATTGTGGGTTTAGTGAGTGGTTGAGGTAGCGAGTGTACTATGCAACATCTTGCTCTTGTCCAATCTGGCTCACTGTAAGTCACTATCGTGTTTTCTGACATACAACATTTTGGGCTGATCCAGCAATGTTGACTGATAAATCTATATTCAGCATGTAGGCCTTGAAGTCTCGGGTAACTCCCCTCATTAGGGTACCTAACTTAATTCTGTACTGGCAAAGTGCTTGTCTAGCTAGTTCTTGAATGACGTGTCTTGCTTACAGCATTACCAGGTAGTGTACTTTCTGCTATAATTTTGCAAGAGCAAGCAGAATTCGTACGTTTGTGTTGCATTTCCTGCCTCGTAGTTTCACTCCATTGTTTAAAGACAGAGACTCAATAAGCACTTCGAACTGTTCTTCATATCTGAGTATGTTAAAGTCGTTCAACATCTTCATGGTTTGAATGCGCTCTTCTCCTACTCTCCATTACACAAGAAAGTAATTGAACATTTTTCATAGTCTTTCTTCATAAGATTTGTAACTGAGTGACAGTACAAGTGTATCAGCTCCTCTCTATAACCTCTCCAGTATATTCTCGTCTTTAACGTAGTTTGGAAGTCAAAACTGGACAGCATATTCAAGTGCATTATATGGAGAGTCAATTTGGTGGCTGGTGTTTTGTGCTCCAAGTTTCTAACTATGAAACTTAGTAACGTGTTAATTTTACTACTAGCAGGAGGGAATTGCTTGGCATTTTTGAGGTTGTTGTTTATAATTATTCCAAGTTACTTTTCTTCTCTTGTTTCGGAAGGGTATAGAAGAGAAAGACTAGGATGAGAGGTAAGGTAAAGAAAGAGTGGATAGGGAGGATGTACGCATCTAATTGTACTCACATAATTGTGGTTGCAGGGGTCGAGACTCAGCTCCTGGCCCGCCTCTTCACTGATCCCTACTAGGTCCTCTCTCTCCCTGCTCCATGAGCTTTATCATACCTCGTCTTAAAGCTATGTATGGTTCCTACCTCCACTATATCACTTGCTAGATTATTCCTCTTCATGACAATTCTATGACTGAAGAAATACTTCCTAACATCCCTTCGACTCATCTGAGTCTTCAACTTCCAAATGTGACCCACTGTTTCTGTGTCCCATCTCTGGAACATCCTGTCTCTGTCCACCTTATCTATTTCACGCAGTATTTTGTATGTCGTTATCATTTCTCCCATAACCCTCCTGTCCTCCAGTGTCATCAGGCCGATTTCCCTTAACCTTTCTTCGTAGGACATTACCCTTAGCTCTGGAACTAGCCTTGTTGCAAACCTTTGTACTTTCTCTAATTTCTTGACGTGCTTGACCAGGTGTGGGTTCCAATCTGATGCTGCATACTCCAGTATGGGCATGACATACAAGGTGTACAGTATCTTGAACGATTCCTTACTAAGGTATCGGAACACTATTCTCAGGTTTGCCAGGCGCCCATATGCTGCAGCAGTTATCTGGTTGATGTGTGCTTCGAAAGACGTGCTTGGTGTTATACTCACCCCAAGATCTTTCTCCTTGAGCGAGGTTTGTAGTCTTGGGCCACATCTGTCTGCGGTCTTCTTTGCCCTTCCCCGATCTTCATGACTTTGCATTTGGCAGGGTTGAATTCGAGTAGCCAGTTTCTGGACCACGTGTCCAGCCTGTCTAGGTCACTTTGTAGTCCTGCCTGATCCTCATCTGATTTGATTTCTCTCATTAACTTCACATCGCCTGCAAACAGGGACACGTCTGAGTCTATCCCTTCCGTCATGTCATTCACATATACCAAGAACAGCACTGGTCCTAGGACTAACCCCTGTGGGACCCTGCTCATCACAGGAGCATACTGTGATACCTCATCATGTACCATGACTCGTTGTTGCCTCCCTGTCAGGTATTCTCCGACTCCGGTTATATGTGCCTAATCCTCCAGCTTCTGCACTAATCTCCTCTGGGGAACTGTGTCGAAGGCCTTCCAGTCCAAGAAAATGCACTCAACCCACCCCTCTCTCTCGTATCTTACTTCGGTTACTTTATCATAAAACTCCAAAAGTTTAGCACTTTCTCTAATTTCTTAACGTGCTTGACTCGGTGTGGGTTCCTAACTGGTGCTACATACTCCAGTATGGGCCTGACGTACACGGTGTACAGTGTCTTGAAAGATTCCTTAGTAAGGTATCGGAATGCTAATCTCAGGTTTGCCAGGTCCCGTATATGCTGCAGCAATTATCTGGTTGATGTGTGCTTCCAGAGACGTGCTCGGTGTTATACTCACCCCAAGATCTTTCTTCTTGAACGAGGTTTGCAGTCTTTGCCCACCTGGCCTATACTCTGTCTGCGGTCTTCTTTGCCCTTCCCCGATCTTCATGACTTTGCATTTGGCAGGATTAAATTCGAGAAGCCAGTTCTTGGACCAGGTGTCTAGCCTGTCCAGGTCTCTTTGAAGTCCTACCTGATCCTCATCTGATTTAATTTTCCTCATTAACTTCACATCATCTGCGAACAGGGACACCTCTGAGTCTATCCCTTCCATCATGTCATACCTTCCTGTCAGGTATTCTCTGATCCAGTACAGTGCCCTTCCCGTTATACACGCCTGATTCTCTAGTTTCCGCACTATTCTCTTTTGAGGAACCGAGTCAAAGGCCTTGCAGCCTAAGAAAATGCAATCAACCCACCCTTCTCTCTCGTATCTTACTTCTGTTACTTTATCATAAAACTCCAGAAGGTTTGTGACACTGGATTTGCCTTTCATGAATCCGTGCTGGTTGCGTTTATACTCTTGTTCCATTCCAGGTGCTCCACCACTCTCCTCCTGATAATCTTCTCCATGTATTTGCGTACTATACACGTCTGTGACACTGGTCTGTAGTTTAGTGCCTCTTTTTTGTCTCTTTTTTTAAAAATGGGAACTACATTTGCCATCTTCCATACCACAGGTAGTTGCCCAGTTTCAAGGGATGTGTTGAAGTTTGTGGTTAGTGGCACACACAGCTTTTCTGCTCCCTCTCTAAGGACCCACGGGGAGATGTCCGGTCCCATTGCCTTTGAGGTATCAAGGTCACTTAGCAGCTTTTTCACCTCCTCCTCAGTTGTGTGTATGTCATCCAACGCTTGTTGGTGTATTCCTTGTTGGTATCCCCCTCTGTTCTGTCTCCCCAGAGTCCTTCTTGTCTCCACTGTAAATACTTCCTTAAATCTCATAAGAAGAACATAAGAAAGAAGAATCACTGCAGCAGGCTTATTGGCCCATGCAAGGCAGGTCCAAGTCACCTCCAGGTTTTAACCAACGACCCACCTAGTCAGGTCAGGTCACATCTCGTGTTGAGCTCCTTGCATACTTCTTGATCGTTTCTTGTGAGTTCCCCACCTTCTTTCCTCAGCCTGATCACCTCGTCTTTGACTGTTGTCTTTCTAGTAATGTGGCAATACAACAGTTTCGGGTCAGACTTGACTTTCGATGCTATGTCGTTTTTGTACTGTCGCTGGGCCTCCCTCCTTATCGGTGCATACTCGTTTCTGGCTCTTCGACTGATCTCCTAATTTTCCTGGGTCCTTTGCCTTCTGTACCTTTTCCATTCTCTAGTGCACTTAGTTTTTGCCTCCCTACACCTTCGGGTAAACCAAGGACTCGCTTTGGTATTCCCATTATTTCTGTTGCCCTTGGGAACAAACCTTTCCTCTGCCTCCTTGCATTTTGTTGTTACATATTCCATCATTTCGTTTACTGACTTTCCTACCAGTTCTCTGTCCCACTGAACCTCCTGCAGGAAGTTTCTCATACATGTGTAGTCCTCCCTTTTATAGTTTGGTTTTTCCATTCGACTCCTGTTACCCCCTCCACTTGTAACTCTACTATGTAATCAAAACTCAGGACCATGTGATCACTAGCTCCAAGGGGCCTCTCATATGTGATGTCCTCAGTGTCAGAACTATTCACGGTGAACACTAGGCCCAGTTTTGCTGGTTCATCCTCCCCTCTCTCTCTCTCTGGTTGTGTCCCTGACGTGTTGATGCATGAGGTTTTCCAGTACCATATCCATCTTCTTGGCTCTCCATGTTTCGGGACCCCCATGAGACTCCAGGTTTTCCCAGTCGATCTCCCTGTGGTTGAAATCGCCCATAACGAGCTCTTCTTGCCACCTCAGCCAGTGTCCACCATCGCTCTGTTGTTCTCTTCAGTGGCTACCTTATGTTTCCCAGACTGAATTGTACCTACTATGTAGTCCCTTTCTCCAGTCTCGTCAATGCCTTCCGTTTCCTCAAAACCCCATCGGGTTTTTATGAGAAGTGCAATCTCTCCTCCCCCTCTTCTATCTTTCCTCGGGATCTGATATCCCGTGTGTGTGTGTGTGTGTGTGTGTGTGTGTGTGTGTGTGTGTGTGTGTGTGTGTGTGTGTGTGTGTGTGTGTGTGTGTGTGTGTGTGTGTGTGTGTGTTCTCTCTGTCTATTTCGCTGACAAACGTAAGACAGTTTGTATGCCACAAGGAGGGGAGGAAACAGCAGCTACACTCAGACTTTTATCCTTCTCAAAGACATCACTTCGTCTGAAATCATTCATTCCTAGAATGACTCAAATCTGGAGCATGTTCGCACAGCACAACCACCTTGACGAAATAAAATCAGTTAATCAAATGAAATCTCTGGCCCACAGCTGGCTCCAACTTCTTCCTGTTCACCACTGGTATGTTACATTACAATAAAAGTTAATGATAATGCTTGGAAAAGATTTCAAGTGAACAGAGGAATGTAACAGCTCTTACCTTGCAAACAAAGGTAGGAACCATCAATCCAGCTGTGTAAAAATATTTGTGTAGGAAAGAGAGAGAGAGAGAGAGAGAGAGAGAGAGAGAGAGAGAGAGAGAGAGAGAGAGAGAGAGAGAGAGAGAGAGAGAGAGAGAGAGAGAGAGAGAGAGTGAGAGAGAGAGAGAGATTACAGACTATACAGATAACTTACACATAGGAGAATGAAACTTGTGACGACGTATTGGTCTGACCTGGACCATTAACTAGTCACACAGAAGCGCGAAGGAAAGGGAGCCAGTTTATATACGAGGGGGGAGCGGGGCCTGAAGTAGCAGAACGAGAGGTAGTAGTAGTAGAGGTAATAGTAGTGCAACAGTGGCAGAGGTGGCAATAAGAAGGGAGTAGTGGTAGTGACACAAGAGTCAGAGAGTTGAATGTTAGCGAAGTAAAAGCAGTAGTGATAGTAATGGAAGTAGTTTAAGAACAAGGGAAAAAGGGGCACCGCAGGAGAGCTAATGACCCACGAGGGCAAGACAAAAATCAGGGGAAAACTCATAGCACAGAACTCACCCAGGAAAAAGAAAGGAAAGGCAAATAAAGTATAGGAAAGAAGAAGAGGCACAAAACGAGGACTAAAATTCATATAAGGAAAGTTGTGTATAAGGGATGTCTCAATAAGACGGCGTCTGTGAAGGCTGGAAGAAGGGTAGACAGTTTTAGCAGTGGATCAGTTAATAAGATGACTGTGATTTCTAACATGACATACAAGAGCATTATTAGTGTTGGCAAGCCTAACACCTCTCTTGTGCTCTTTAAGTCTGTCAGAAAGAAAGAGACCAGTTTCTCCGAAGTATTGGAAATGACAAGAGGAATAAGAAATGGACTAGACTCCATCAGCATCGTAGCAGGAGAGGTATGAACTAGATTAATACAAACGTATTTGTTTGGCGAAAAGTAAGTTTGATGTCTAAGGAACAGAAGGGTTTGATGATAAGAGTAGGCAGAGTTTATGAAATCGGAAGAGCCGGGACCCGTCCCAGCAAACCTACCTGTACCTGTACCTTCGAGCTCATTAGGATTGTCACTCAAGCGTTCAGGCTGCGGCCCGAGCGCCCGGAATGGCTCAATGGAGCAGAGTTTTTGAGAGCTGAGAGCCTCCTACCAGCGAAAACACCGGTCTTTAGATACCAAAAATTTGGCCATTACTCCTTCTGCGCAAGCACCTCTGCTACTACCTACGAGTTATGCGTGAGTAGGGAAGGTAGCAGATATGTCTGGTGAGTTGGAGATGATTCATACCATCGTACACACCGGACCGAAGACACCAACTTGAAACGAAGATGTGTTGTACCCCAGCTACAAGGTGTCTACTACGATTGTAGCTAACTACACTACTTGACCTCTTCATAGGGCTGTCCCCGCCATAGGGCTGTAAAGGGTACTCCACCTTGTCACAGGGCTGCCTCTGTCATAGGGATGCATACGGTATATCACTTGCACAAACTCTGACACTCCTTCAGGAACGATTGACGGGTAACTATCTGGCTAAGACCCGCGTCAGGGCTTATAACCCGGCGAATATATTATCATGTTCCTGTGTGAATAGTCGGACCGAAACGTCCTCATAAGTTTCATTTTCCTAAGTGCGAGTTTTTGTGCAAGGTTCCGATCACAGTATTGTGACTTTTATTTTTCAAGTAATAGATGAGGGGAAGGGAAGGCTATGAGAGATGAGTATAGAACACTTGTACAGATCTTACCATAATAAATGAGGTAAAAATAAAGAAAAGTCTCTCTAAGAAGATAAAATCATAAAGTACATGGGAAAACTTGGGACTACATGGCAGAACATGAGAATACATGGAGGAACATGAGGATACACGAGTAAAACAAACAACAGATTACTTGCAAGTCCACACTGAGGCTATCAGCTGAGAACTATCTGCTGCTCTCTCGATAAAAGACTATCACGTATTATCCATATATTTGAGAGAAGGGTAGCAAACACTGAGGCCCACTCCACACCCTCCAGACACTTCAGGCATGAAAAGGGGACTAAAATATACTGCTCCATATTAAAAAAGAACCGCATGGAATTTGTAAGATAGCTAGAAGTGTATGTATGGGCTACTAATTACTACGTTTTAGTGATGTTTCTATCCCATATAATCGTGTTATTTTACTGCCACACACCGAGCTGTGTGTATCACAGGTTCTTCTACCTATCAATAGTTCTACTTCAGAACACTGTGGTGCAGATGGATGTGAACAACAGATATCGTAACCACAGAACTACCGGTGGCACAACTACGGGTATCCCGGTGGTTTACCAATACCGTTATTATACCCTGGGTGACTGTCAACTGTTTGTCCTGATTTGTTCGCTGAACTAATATCAGGAATCCTCTGACTGCAGTTTGCCCATGCATATTATTTATTTGAACCCTGTGCTTACCAGCGGGTTCTTAAGTGTCTTTGGACTGACAGCTTCAACGAGAAGTTTGTTCCACTCTTTTGTAAGTCTATCCGTAAAAAATAAATTTACATTGCATCTCTTGCCTTGAAGTTTCATTTCACTGTTTCTCTTTATTAATTCACTTTACACTAGAAAAAATTCCTCATTGCCTATATCTCGTAGCTTCCATTACATTAGACAGAAGTCCAACATCCCCTCGTTCAGTAATTTTCAGTCTATTTCTCTGCTTGGAAAGAAGCTTAGCGACTGTACTGAAGCCTCGCTCTAATGATTATGATGTTGGGAAGACAATACAGTACATCTTGATTGTTCCATAGTGCAGGGTAGTGGTCACAGTGCAGGGTAGTGGTCACAGTGCAGGGTAGTGGTCACAGTGCAGGGTAGTGGTCACAGTGCAGGGTAGTGGTGGCAGTGCAGGGTAGTGGTCACAGTGCAGGGTAGTGTTCACAGTGCAGGGTAGTGGTCACAGTGCAGGGTAGTGGTCACAGTGCAGGGTAGTGGTCACAGTGCAGGGTAGTGGTCACAGTGCAGGGTAGTGGTCACAGTGCAGGGTAGTGGTCACAGTGCAGGGTAGTGGTGGCAGTGCAGGGTAGTGGTCACAGTGCAGGGTAGTGTTCACAGTGCAGGGTAGTGGTCACAGTGCAGGGTAGTGGTCACAGTGCAGGGTAGTGGTCACAGTGCAGGGTAGTGGTGGCAGTGCAGGGAAGTGGTCACAGTGCAGGGTAGTGGTCACAGTGCAGGGTAGTGGTCACAGTGCAGGGTAGTGGTGGCAGTGCAGGGTAGTGGTCACAGTGCAGGGTAGTGTTCACAGTGCAGGGTAGTGGTCACAGTGCAGGGTAGTGGTCACAGTGCAGGGTAGTGGTCACAGTGCAGGGTAGTGGTCACAGTGCAGGGTAGTGGTCACAGTGCAGGGTAGTGGTTACAGTGCAGGGTAGTGGTCACAGTGCAGGGTAGTGGTCACAGTGCAGGGTAGTGGTCACAGTGCAGGGTAGTGGTCACAGTGCAGGGTAGTGGTCACAGTGCAGGGTAGTGGTCACAGTGCAGGGTAGTGGTCACAGTGCAGGGTAGTGGTCACAGTGCAGGGTAGTGGTCACAGTGCAGGGTAGTGGTCACAGTGCAGGGTAGTGGTTACAGTGAAGGGTACATGTCACAGTGCAGGGTAGTGGTCGCAGTGCAGGGTAGTGGTCACAGTGCAGGGTAGTGGTCGCAGTGCAGGGTAGTGGTCACAGTGCAGGGCAGTGGTTACAGTGCAGGGTAGTGGTTACAGTGCAGGGTAGTGGTCACAGTGCAGGGTAGTGGTCACAGTGTAGGGTAGTGGTCACAGTGCAGGGTAGTGGTTACAGTGCAGGGTAGTGGTCACAGTGCAGGGTAGTGGTCACAGTGCAGAGTAGTGTTCACAGTGTAGAGTAGTGTTCACAGTGCAGGGTAGAGGTCACAATGCAGGGTAGATGTCACAGTGCAGGGTAGAGGTCACAGTGCAGGGTAGAGGTCACAGTGCAGGGTAGTGGCCAGAGAGCCTAGTGGCCACAGTGCAGAATAGTGGTCACAGTGTTGGGTAGTGGCCACAGTGCAGGGTAGTGGTCACAGTGCAAGGTAGTGGTCACAGTGCAGGGTAGTGGTCACAGTGCAGGGTAGTGGTCACAGTGCAGGGTAGTGTTCACAGTGCAGAGTAGAGGTCACAGTGCAGGGTAGTGGTCACAGTGCAGGGTAGTAGTCACAGTACAGGGTAGTGTTCACAGTGCAGGGTAGTGGCCAGGGAGCCTAGTGGTCACAGTGCAGTATAGTGGTCACAGTGTTGGGTAGTGGTCACAGTGCAGGGTAGTGGTCACAGTGCAGGGTAGTGGTCACAGTGCACGGTAGTGGTCACAGTGCACGTTAGTGGTCGTAGTGAAAGCTAGTGGTCACAGTGCAGGGCAGTGGTCACAGTGCAGGGAAGTGGTCATAGTGCAGGGTAGTGGTCACAGTGCAAGGTAGTGGTCACAGTGCATGGTAGTGGTCATAGTGCAGGGTAGTAGTCACAGTGCACGGTAGTTTTCATAGTGCAGGGTAGTGGTCACAGTGCAAGGTAGGGGCCACAGTCTAAGGTAGTGGTCACAGTGCAAGGTAGTAGTCACAGTGCAGGGTAGTGGTCACAGTGCAGGGTGGTGGTCACAGTGCAGAGTAGTAGTCGCAGTGCACGGTAGTGGTCACAGTGCACGGTAGTGGTCGTAGTGCAAGCTAGTGGTCACAGTGCAAGGTAGTGGTCACAGTGCAGGGTAGTGGTCATAGTGCAGGGTAGTGGTCACAGTGCAAGGTAGTGGTCACATTGCATGGTAGTGGTCACAGTGCAGGGTAGTAGTCACAGTGCACGGTAGTTTTCACAGTGCAGGGTAGTGGTCATAGTGCAAGGTAGGGGTCACAGTCTAAGGTAGTGGTCACAGTGCAAGGTAGTAGTCACAGTGCAGGGTAGTGGTCACAGTGCAGGGTGGTGGTCACAGTGCAGAGTAGTAGTCA
>NC_091354.1:10631655-10696655 GCF_038502225.1 Cherax quadricarinatus
AATCGTAATGACACGATTGCAAATAAACCATACCCCCGGCCGGGATTGAACCCGCGGTCATAGAGTCTCAAAACTCCAGCCCGTCGCGCTAGCCACTAGACCAGCTAGCCACAATAAGATTCATCCAACTAGGTATATTTCTACACCATAGGAAAGTTAGCACAGGCACCTCTGTGACCACAAATGCACGATTTCTTAAGTCATGTTGACGGCAGTGAAGGGACTTGAGCTAGAGTTCGTCACGGCCACGCTAGCTGGAGATTCGTCTGTAAAAACTTGCATTTGTGGTCACAGAGGTGCCTGTGCTAACTTTCCTATGGTGTAGAAATATACCTAGTTGGATGAATCTTATTGTGGCTAGCTGGTCTAGTGGCTAGCGCGACGGGCTGGAGTTTTGAGACTCTATGACCGCGGGTTCAATCCCGGCCGGGGGTATGGTTTATTTGCAATCGTGTCATTACGATTTCTTAAGTCATGTTGACGGCAGTGAAGGGACTTGAGCTAGAGTTCGTCACGGCCACGCTAGCTGGAGATTCGTCTGTAAAAACTTGCATTTGTGGTCACAGAGGTGCCTGTGCTAACTTTCCTATGGTGTAGAAATATACCTAGTTGGATGAATCTTATTGTGGCTAGCTGGTCTAGTGGCTAGCGCGACGGGCTGGAGTTTTGAGACTCTATGACCGCGGGTTCAATCCCGGCCGGGGGTATGGTTTATTTGCAATCGTGTCATTACGATTTCTTAAGTCATGTTGACGGCAGTGAAGGGACTTGAGCTAGAGGTCGTCACGGCCACGCTAGCTGGAGATTCGTCTGTAAAAACTTGCATTTGTGGTCACAGAGGTGCCTGTGCTAACTTTCCTATGGTGTAGAAATATACCTAGTTGGATGAATCTTATTGTGGCTAGCTGGTCTAGTGGCTAGCGCGACGGGCTGGAGTTTTGAGACTCTATGACCGCGGGTTCAATCCCGGCCGGGGGTATGGTTGACCAAATGTTGTGTGTAGCCCATGACTCTTCTGGAGGATTTTTGAGAGTGACTAACAAACTGTTTAAGATAACCAAAAACTAGTACTGGCCAGGCGTGAGGAAAGATGCAAGATGATACATCAAAGCCTATGATTTCTTCATAGGCCTACGGCACCATATCCTCTTGGGGGGAAGGCGGACACAAAACTACCCGAATTTAATTTTACATTTTGTAAACAATGCCCGAAATTATATATATATATATATATATATATATATATATATATATATATATATATATATATATATATATATATTCTAATGCGTTTAAAACATAATTATGTGTATTTCACAAATGCAAAAAGAGAAAAACCAAACATTAACACAAAGTACATAATAAGCAGGCACACAGGATATGTTAATAAATGAGACACTTTTGCAACATTTGTGAATCTTTATTTTGGAAACCTTTCAGCAGCCAGTGTCTTCTTCAGTCCAGTGCAGACGACATGTACACAAGAGGTGTATATCTCCCAGTATATATACGCTGCGAGTAAACTCTAACCCCTCTTTAGGGGTTAAAGTAAATGGGTTACACACAGCCTCGCACTGCGAATAAAGCAGTTATACGATACTATGATTATTTTTATTGTTGAAAACAATAAAATTACCTGAGTATTGCACATGTATCTTGTGTGTATTGTGTACCATCAGTGATATACCTTTGTGTTGTAGATAACCTTGAAACCTCATTAACCTGACCTGGATGTCACAGTGGCACTGTGCAGTGTCACTGACAACCAGGTAACTCAGTGTTTTAATAAAACGAAGACTCATTAAATATTGTAACAAACTGAAACTGAGTCCGGCGGCGGCGGCGGCGGCGGCGGCGGCGGTGGCGGCGGCGACGATGCTGTCTGAGTCCCTGAACCAGAATAACAGAAATAGGTCAGGATAGACCGAACTTGGTCCTGCGGTCGAAACTGGGGTCAGAGACCCCAGTATATTCGAATGTTCTGCAAATATTAAACAAATAAAGGTTTCATATATATATATATATATATATTCGTAATTGTTCAATAGGTTACAAAGAAATTTTCATCGATAATGTTATTCTTTGTTCAAATAGCTGTCTTTTATATTATTATTTTGTTTGTCCGAAATCTGCCACCCCATTTTGCCCTCCAGACCCCCCTCCCTCCCCTTCTCATGCCCTTCTCCTCCCCTTCCCTTTGCCTTCCCCTTCCCTTCCCTTCCCCTCCCCACCAGAGTGCCAAATTCCGTATTTTTAGGAACTCTTTGCTGAATTATATAAGATTGCTTCCTTAACCATGGGCAGTGAATATATAAATATTTACACTGATGTGCAAGGCCACGACGTGCCCTGAGGCATAACCTATCACACTAATAAATACCAAAGCAAAATCGAAAGCTATGATAAGATATTTTCTTAGGTTTGTCATGGCCTAGCCAATTTGACCACGACTCCAATTTTATGGCAAAGGCCTTCAAGGAGGTTTTAACTAGTCTTGTAATATAGCACTGTCTCAGAAGCATATTATCCTCAGTCACAGGGGACCTTACAAAACTTTCTCCAAGCATTCAAATCCATGATCAGACATTATTGATTGAATTTACCCATAGACTAAGACGAGAGCTTTCCACTGCTGCCTTTTGTTATTAGAGATCTTGTACAAGAAGTTGTTGGATTTAGTCACTATATATGAAAAGTGAATCAGAGTGTTTATTCTTAGAAGGAAAATAAGATATAACAAGGAATAATTTATTGGAAGATTTTGGAGAGCTGTGAAAAGGAAATATAGAACCTGGAATTAATGTAGGAAGCAGAACAACCCCGAGACTTGGAGACTAAAACAACTTACAAATAATATACAAACGAAAGAAGGGAGAAAGAAGGCAACCTTAAAGACAGTCAACAAGAGCAAAATGGAACCAGATCTTTTATTCATAGAGCTAAGTGTTAAAGAAAAAATACAAAGATTCTACGACGACAGCGTCACGACTGAAGCATAATAGGAAATTTGGGATGCACTAAATAGATCAGTGTGTGTAGATGAATGATTCAGAGAACCGACAAGTTGATAAATTAGACACATGTGCAACATTTGGGTATCTTTAATGAGGAAACGTTTCGCCACACAGTGGCTTCATCAGTCCATACAAAGGAGAATGGTGAAGAACAGGAGGAGTTTGAGGCAATCAGTCCCTCAGCCTTGAGTCGATGTGGTCAGTCCATCAGTCTTGAAAAGAATACAGTATATGTGCGAAGAAGTGGCTTATATACTGTAGTCAGAACAGGAGCAGCAGTCGTAGGTGGTATCACATTTGTCCAATGTGGAAGTAGGTCATACCCAAGGGTTAGGCAAGTGAAGAATTCCCTGTATTAAGATCCCAAGATGTTGTTGTGTCAAGGCTAAGGGACTGATTACCTTAAACTCCTCCTGTTGTTCACCAGTCTCCTTTGTATGGACTGATGGAGCCACTGTATGGCGAAATGTTTCCTCATTAAAGATACCCAAGTGTTGCACATGTGTCTAATTTATCATATCAGTATTCACCTAATTATGGTTGCAGGGGTCGAGTTTCAGCTCCTGGCCCTGCCTTTTCACTGATTGCTGCTCTCTGAGCTTTGTCATCCCTCGTCTTAAAGCTACGTATGGTTCCTGCCTTAACTACATCACTTGCTAAACTATTCCACTTCCTGACAACTCTATGACTGAAGAAGTACTTCCTAACATCCCTTTGACTCATTTGAGTCTTCAGCTTCCAGTTGTGACCTCTTGTTTCTGTGTCCCCTCTCTGGAACATCCTGTCTCTGTCCACCTTATCTATTCCACGCAGTATTTTGTATGCCGTTACCATGTATACCCTGACCCTCCTGTCCTCCAGCTTCGTCAGGCCGATTTCCCTCAACCTTTCTTCGTAGGACATTCCTCTGAGCTCTGGAACTAACCTTGTTGCAAACCTTTGTACTTTCTTTAAATTCTTAACGTGTTTGACCCGGTGTGGGTTCCAAACTGGTTCTGCATACTCCAGTATAGGCCTGACGTACACGGTGTACAGTGTCTTGAACGATTCCTTACTAAAGTAACGGAACGCTATTCTCAGGTTTGCCAGGCGCCCATATGATGCAGCAGTTATCTGGTTGATGTGTGCTTCGGGAGACGTGCTCGGTGTTATGGTAACCCCAAGATCTTTCTCCTCGAGTGAGGTTTGCAGTCTTTGGCGACCTAGCCTATACTCTGTCTGCGGTCTTCTTTGTCCTTCCCCAATCTTCATGACTTTGCATTTGGTGGGGTTGAATTCGAGAAGCCAGATGCTGGACCACGTGTCAGCCTGTCCAGGTCTCTTTGTAGCCCTCCCTAATCCTCATCTGATTTAATTCTCCTCATTAACATCACATCAACTACGAACAGGAACTCTTCTGAGTCTATCCCTTCCATCATGTCATTCACATATACCAGAATAGCACTGGTCCTAGGACTGACCCCTGTGGGACCCCGCTCGTCACAGACGCCCACTGTGATACCTCATCACGCACCATGACTCGTTGTTGTCTCCCTGTCAGGTATTCTCTGATCCATTGCAGTGCCCTTCCTGTTATACACGCCCGATCCTCCAGCTTCTGCACTAATCTCTTGTGTGGAACTGTGTCCTGTTTCCTGAAGTCCAGGAAAATGCAATGAACCCACCCCTCTCTCTCTCGTGTCTTACTTCTGTTACCTTGTTATAAAACTCCAGAACGTTTGTGACACAGGATTTGCCTTCCATGTATCCGTGCTGGTTGTCATTTATAATCTTGTTCCGTTCCAGGTGCTCCACCACTTTCCTCCTGATAATCTTCTCCATGACTTTGCATACTATACGTCAGTGACACTGGTCTGTAGTTTAGTGCCTTGTTTTGTCTCCTTTCTTAAAAATGGGGACTTACAGAAGAATTTGTTTTAAATGTAAGAGACATGGATCCCAAAACTACATGAAAGAGAGGATAATGTAATAAAAAGGAAGCAAGAAAGTTACTAGGGGATATTAACAAAGTAAAAACAATTGATTAGACGAGAGGACAACATAAGCTTCAGAAGAATGTGGAAAGATCTGAACTGCATCCTTTCATTCTTTTTAAGGTTTCGCTACAAAAAGTAAAATCTGCGGACATATGAATGTTGGCATATATTGTGGAAAGATTTGAAGTGAGTGACAAGGAAGACCATTTAATCTATAAGCCTATTTCACTGACAAGTGTTGCCAATAGAGAGAAGTGGATAATATACACTGCACTAAAAGCCTAATTCTCCCCGACACACTCGTCATTATTCTCCCAAACAATGTTTTTGCTAAAACTCTCCCCATTACTCTCTCCAATATTGTCTGTCTAATATTCTCCTCAACACTAACAGACCCACCCATATACGTTCTCTCCAGCATACATTCTCCAGCATACACTCCCCCAGCACACTCTCCTGCGCACTTTCCAACATATTCTCCCAAACTCTCTCTCCAACACGTTGCACTAACAACCAGTCTCAATAATGTAATTCCTCTCATTCTTGAGAGCAATGCAAAATACGCCGGAATTTCTTGCTTCCGTTGAGAGGCTGGCAGGCTCACTGACTGGCTAACTGACTGACTGGCTGACTGGCTGGCTGGATGGCTGGCTGCCTGGCTGGCTGGCTGGCTGGCTGGCTCGCTCACTCGCTGCTTGATCCGCCAGTTTACAGGTCGAGGACCTCAATGTGTAGTGAGCCATTGTGGTGGTCTGGTGTACCTCAGGGAAGGTGAAGCCTGCCATTAATCGTTGTAATTATGTAGGAATTGGAAGACGGGAAGTCGTTTCTGTTTCTTGTGTGTTTGTATTGGTTTCTCTCTATCTACCTACCTATCTGTCTATTTTTAGATCGCATCTTGAATATGCTGCTCAGTTTTGGTCTCCAAATTACTTAAGGTCAACCAACTGTTATGTGATGTATGTTAGAAAGAACTTGCCACATTCGAGTAAGCATGCAAATATCATAGTTTCAAAGTATACGCATTCAACGTTTCCATAAACATTTTTAATCTTTATGCTTCAGCAAACCAGCCTCGATCTGATGCTTTACCAGATCACACCAATAGTGAACCAACCCTCATACCTAGCGACTTAATGCCAGACATAAGAATATTAGTGGGTCTATAACAAAGACCAATGGAACTAAACTAGTGAAATTTCTAAATGAGCATGATAATGTTCAGATTGTGGGCACTATTGAGCCCACAATCTGAATTGATTGTGGGCACTAGTATGCCACATATATGGTGGCATACTATGCATCGTATCATATACGATGCGTGAATGTCATAGTTGATGATTATCTATCTGATCACTTCCCAAGACTGTCAATCTTGATCATATCTCCAGCAATCAAGGAGTTAAATACAAAAGGAGGAAACTCAGTCTCAACCCAGATCACAGTAATAACTTTATTAACTACTTGGATCAATGTTATAAGAATTACGAGCCACTTGACACACAAAAATTCAATGACGATTTAGTTGCCACTATTGAGAAGTGCTCACAGATCAAGTAAACAGAAAAAGAAGACATAAGCCTTCAGTCATAAATGGCAACAAATACCTTTGTAAATACTACAATGATCCACAACTACGCAATTAAATATATGTAGCAGCTAGGAGGATTGGCAAAGCGTACCATGAATACAGAACTCCAGACCTGCTCAGAACCTTCCAAGATGCACTAACAAATGCAAGAAATAGTAAACAAGAACTTAGGCAACAGGAATGGGAACAATTTATTAGTTGATTAAATAAATCTATCCTTTTAAGTTTGGCTTGATAAGGTATAAATAAAATAACCAGAAAAAAAGACTGGTAATGTTGCTCATCCCTTTCCTCTTGAAAAAGCAAATGATCTCATAAATAACTGGTCCAAAACATCCAGGCATGAAGATCTCCCGTCTCATATTAGAAAGAATTTAGAGAGTAGTTCTGAAGTACTGAAGGTTGAAAGTGATTAATTTTATGAACCAAAATATTGATGAGAGTGACTGCCTCTTCACCGAGTGTGAATTAGATAATGTATTAAATAAAGGTGGATCAACTGCTCCTGGAGAAGATGGTATAACCTATGATATCTTCAGAACTCTGATAGCTTTTGGTTAGCTCTGTATAATCTCAGTTATATCGAGGGTGCTCTTCCTACTTCCTGGACCAATAATGTCATTGTGTGTATCCCTAACCGGCAACAGCCTGATACATTTAGACCGATCTCCTTAATTAGTTGTCTTTGTAAAACTTTTGAAAGAATGATACTTAACAGAATCAGACACTAACTCTCCCTTTATTTTAATTGGTTGATGAAAGGTAAAAGTGTGCTGAACTGTATTTCCACCTTTCTCAATACACATAATTCTACTAGCTTTACCACATTTCTTGATCTAAAATCTGAATCTGATATTACAAACAAAATAGTTATACTACATGAACTAGCCAAAATGAATATTGGTAGTAGCCTACTCAGTTGGATAATAGGATATCTACCCCGGCCGGGGGTATGGTTTATTTGCAATCGTGTCATTACGATTTCTTAAGTCATGAAGAAATGTCCTTAGATACATCGCAGGGAGGAAGTTCTCAGATCCGTGCTATATAATGTCCTGACTAATGCTCTCGTTAATGCTCTACCTGCCTCACCTAAATATAGAGCTATAAGCTATGCTGATGACATCATAATCTATACAGCATGGCATAAGAAGATGAGTACCATTCCTAACGAGGTTCAAGCAATTTGTAATCGACTAGGCCTTGTCATATGTTCTTCTGAAACAAAGATATTGACAAGCAAACGACATCCCCCACCCATCTGCTTGTAGGGTGAAAACATTAGCTATGTTAAATCTTACAGATATCTTGGTGTATACGCACCCTTCAATAAATCCACCATACCACAACTAAATGAGAAATACAAGGATAGGCTAAATATTCTCAAAGCTGTTGCTGGCTACAACCCCAGCTATGGTGCTAATGTGAGAATAGTGAGAATGATGTACAGAGCCTATGTTAGGTCCATAACTGATTATGCTTCTCCCTTGTTGATATTAGCTAGGGAATATTCTCCCTAACCCATAGAGTTAATGTAAAATAATACCCTCAAAATTATTCCTGGCTGTTCCACATCTACCAAGGTTGTGATGAATGGTTTGAAAAACCGACAAGTTGAAGATTGAGACACTTATGCAGCATATGGGAATCTTTATTCAGGAAACGTTTCGCCACACAGTGGCTTCATCAGTCCAATACAAAGAGGAAGGCGTAAGGAGAGGAGGAGTATGAGGTAATCAGTCCCTCAACCTGGAGTCGATGTGTTCAGTCCATCAATCTTGTAGAATGATGGACTGAACACATCGACTCCAGGTTGAGGGACTGATTACCTCATACTCCTCCTCTCCTTACGCCTTCCTCTTTGTATTGGACTGATGAAGCCACTGTGTGGCGAAACGTTTCCTGAATAAAGATTCCCATATGCTGCATAAGTGTCTCAATCTTCATCTACCAAGGCTCTTAATATGAGGAAGGAGCTTGGTATCAGTGAGAGGATTATTGAGATTTACACTGTACTTAGTATTAGAATGTAAAGAAATGAACCAAATACTGTCACTGTGAATCTTACTAAATGTCTAGAAGTAAATACACATAGATCTAAATTGATTGTGAAAAGATGCAATTATATTAAGTTTTATAACTTGCACGAAGTGTATCACTACAGACAACAAGAGCATTTCACCCCTCCATGGAAGTTGTGTTCATTTAATATCACATACCTGAAAGACCCTCCAAAGAAGCTCATTACTAGTGATCCCTCCTTTATATCACTTGTAAAAGTAACTGCTCAAGAAGAAATTTCTCGCCTAGTTAGCAGTAATAATTGATCACAAATTATATACACTGATGGGTGTAAGCTGGAGTCTACTGGCAGGGCTGCATCTGCACTTGTTGCAACTTCCCTAGTTAAGAACGATAACAACTATGTTGAGTTAGACAAAAGAATTAACAACTGGGTGTCTACAATGCAAACTGAGTTGTTTGACATCCTAATGGCTCTAAAGCTAACTTATGACACTGAGCTTGACTATCATCATTACTGATTCTATGTTATTACTGAAGGCTCTTGACTCACATAATGATACATAGATGCTCTAAAATCCAGGAAAAAGGAATTAATGTACAATTGTTACGGATCCCATTTCACACTGGATTACTCCTTTATGATAAAGTTGATGTGTTAGCCAAGAAAAGTACCCTAAAGGATAACGCAGAAACGTAACTTTGGTGCATCTGTGTCTAGTAATAGGAATAATATTAGGAGAGAAGTAAATAATGAAACTGAATGTTATAGGAATACATTTAGCAGCCTGAGTAAATCTATAACCCACTATGATAACATGAACGTAGATAAGTATGTATGTTTATGAAACAACTTGCAATGTGAACAGACTGACTAATGTTAGTGGCCAGGTTTAGGCTTGAGTGACACGCAGTTTGAGTGACACGCAAATGATGATCAAATCAAATGCAAAGTGTGGCCAACCCTGTGGTCACTATCCTGAACACTATATGCTTAATGTGCACTTAATGGGGAATATAAAGATAGACAGCATAATAACCTGTGTTACATATCAAGATATTTTATCAGTGAAAATAAGATACCAGGTATATTAAGCAAATTTCCTGAATTTGCTTGTGAAAGACAAGTGAACTGTTGATATAAATCCGTATGTACTCCTGTTAACCCTTTGAGGTCTGGTTCCTAGGCCTTTTGTGTATCCTTATGCTCTTGCGCTACCATCCACAGGATGGATATGGGGTGCACAATAAACTAGCCAATTCGGAGACAAATTTAAAAAAAAAATCATACGAAGAAAGGCTAAGTGGACATAACTTTTTTCTCTCTTAGGGAACGGAGAATACGAGATTTCATTCAAACCTTGAAGATACTGAATGAAATTGACACTCAAACACGAAGAACTACTTGAAGTACAAAATGAATCACTAACTTGAAACAATAAATGAAACTTCTGGACAAGAGATTCAACACGAAAGTATGCATTTTTTTAAAACAGAATTATAGCAGAATAGAAAAAAACTCCCTGCTGAAACTGAAAGCGAAAAGACAATACAGACACTCAAGAACCAGCTTGGCAAGCACTTGCCAGTCTATTACTCAGAGACTGTACTGAGGTAAAATGTAGTGAACGTATTTCTGATGTCTATTCAGCAACTATTAGGACGAAAAGTGGACAATGAACTGCTTACTGTAATGTAATTGTAGAAGTAGATGTAGCAGTGATAGTTGTGGAAGTCATAGCTGTGGTGTTCTCATCCCTACGCCAGAGCCTCCAGAAATAGAACAAGTGATAACCAAAAGTAGATCGCCAGGGGTAGAACTACTGGTAACTAGAAGTAGAATTCCAGAGGTAGAACTAGTGGTATCTAGAAGTAGATTTCCAGAGGTAGAACTAGTGGTAATTAAAAGCAGATCTCCAGAGGTAGAACTAGTGATAACTAGCAGTAGATCTCCAGAGGCAGAACTAGAAGTAACTAGAAGTAGGTTGCTGTTAGTGGAGACAGCCATAACTAGCAGCCCACCACTGGAGATGTTGAGGCCAGACATTTCATAACCTTGATAGATATTACCCTTCCTTCAGCTGTCATAGCCCAGGGAAGTTAATTATTGAGCTAATTCATAATGAAATGATATCAAGCAGAATTATTGGTAATACTTTCCTGAATACGATAACAAACATTATGATTGATGCCGGTGAACTCTCGTTGCTGTCTTTAAATAATGGCTGCCGTTCATGTTTTTTTATCGGGTATTGTTTATCTTTGCCTTTAGGAAGTTGACATTTGTTGAGAGTTTGAGATAACTCTAAATTATGCTTGTGGTAGCATATATCATATTTTGGTTTGTCTAGTACTTTCAGAGAATATAAATATTTTACTTTCGTAATAGTTCTCTCTCTCTCTCTCTCTCTCTCTCTCTCTCTCTCTCTCTCTCTCTCTCTCTCTCTCTCTCTCTCTCTCTATCTATCTATCTATCTATCTATCTATCTATGTTTGCAACATTTTTTTAATGTTCAAATGGCAAAACACAGGTTATATTAAGAGACTTCGGTTCTTATTAAAATGATGAATACCGATAAACAATTATTGACTAAGAAAAGCATCATTTTTATTACTAACACAGGTGGTAATTTAAAGGCCTGTAGCCTGGTGGTAAAACTAAGGTAACAAGACAAGGCAAACAGTAAGGCAGACCAATGACAAGACAAACACAGCAGGGATTGGTTTCTTTACCCATGTATTCCTTCACAACTTATTAACACTAAATACGATGTTATTATATTGAGATATGAGAGTAATAGTGCAACCAAGAGACACTCAAGGTGTGAGTGGACACGACCAGTGTCTGCGTAAGTCTGCCAAGTGGGCAGGAGTGATGTCACCTTGGCTGAAGTAGCCTGCTTCTACGTAATTGGTAGCTTGAACTGCTACACTCTGAACCGCCAGTTCACTGGTCAAGAGGACGTGGTAGGTAAGGTTTGTCAGGAAACAGAACAAGTGTTTCCTGACGCAGGTCTTAGACGATGACCCGCCATTGGAGCTTCTGGTCATCTGACCGAGGCCTTCCGCTGGCTTACCAGTCCACCCCTTTAAAAATTATGGTTTTAGATAAAACCATATTTTTTTTTCTTTTTTTGCCAAATGGTTGCGTAACGAACGTTGAATAAAATATAACATACTCGGCGTACGCCACAATTATAAAGTGAAATATGTTGAAAATGGAAGAACTGTGTGTTTTATGTGATGACTGATAAACACTCATGGAAATTTATAAGTGAAATATCATAAATATAGACAAATTGTTTTGAAAGGCTGCACACAGGCAGTATTACTACGGTAACTAGAGCTAGTGGAATAATAAATGACGGGAAATCAACTCTGTGGAAGGTCCACAAACAAGAAGAAACTGATGCATAGGAGGAAAATTTGGAGTGGGTGGAATTTAGGTTTCAAGGAAAAGTTACTAGAGGAAGGGAATGGACGGAGCGATAGTTCGAGAACAGAAGCAAGCAGTTGAATATGTTTCGTGTCTTGCTAGGTAGCCGAAGAAGCTAGATATCATGAATATTATATGTTATCTTTCTTGAAGAGTGTGGAAATGAGCGAGAAAAGGAGGACGACCATCAGTTAAAGCATCAGCATTATCCCGAGTGTGTTCTGTCAGAGAGGACACTGACAATCTTCAATTTTTCTTTAAAAGATATAATGCAACTCATAGAAAAATATGAAACATGAAAGAGAAAATTATCATAGAAATATGGTGACAACACAGTAAGTTTTATGTTGCATATTAACCTTCTGTAGCTCATTTCCTTGACACCCGAGACAATCTGATTCCTAATTTTGACAATGCCGATTTTGAAGCGCGAACTTTTGATGGTTATAATACGCTCCACTATATGCAGTGCATCACCCCTCCAAAATCGATACCAAGATTTGATGCTTCTGTGGAAGCTCTTGCTTCTCTTAACTAATTTTCAAGAGAAGCGACGCGGAATTAAAAAAATATCAAGAGATCTTGAAACAGTGTGGCCATTGTCAGAGAAAACTATAACGTTGAATACAAATGACATTTTGTTGATGTTGGAGAAATGATTGCAAATCCCAAACTTTCCTTGCTGGAATGGGTTTACAGGAATAATTACTTGCTCTCTTCCTTATGACACACTGTAAGTAAAATTTCGTATCATTTGTTGTTTTATAAGCTGTCAGTCACGATGCAACATACACGTCACTATTACATTTTGATTCTAAAAAATGTCGAGATATGAATCAAAGAAATTACTTAGCTACACTCGACCAGCCTTACATGATGAAGCTCGGGAATTGTGTTTACTAGTGACATAGCTAATGTAAAAGCAGTCTTGGAGGTTTACACATATTGCTATCCTTCGTGAGTCCTTTGAAAGAACTATGGAATATTTACTATCTACTCAAAGCTACTGACATAATGCTAATAGATCATAACTTTGCCATGGGACTATAGACACAGGCTGACACAACTATTCTCAGGCCAGATTTCGTTGTAAGTGGTGGAAATTTCTGTTTACGAAAAAAAAACAATAACAGAACTGCTGCAATAATCCGAGCGATTCCATACCGTACACAGAGACAAGTGTTCCATCGGATATTAAGGAAGCGAATAGAAAATGTTATCTTTGTGTTGTGGAGGTAGAGGATAGAGGACCCCCGTGTTCGACTGTGTGTTCAATATTTCAGCTTGGTTACTCTTACTTGGAATCCATCCTGTCGCCCTATACCTCTCTCCCCTTCCATCTTTTTTTTTTTGTTTCCTACTCCCTTGTCTCTCTCCCCTCCTATTTTCACCATCTCCCACCCCTCTTCTCCTCTTACTCTTTCTCTTCCCTTCCATCTTCATTGTCTCTTACTGCTCCTTTTGAAAATGCCTCTCCCCTCCTATCTCCTTACCTCCCTTCTTACCATACCTATCTCCTTACCTCCCTTCTTACCATACCTATCTCCTTACCTCCCTTCTTATCATACCTATCTCCTTACCTCCCTTCTTACCATACCTATCTCCTTACCTCCCTTCTTACCATACCTATCTCCTTACCTCCCTTCTCACCATACCTATCTCCTTACCTCCCTTCTTACCATACCTATCTCCTTACCTCCCTTCTTACCATACCTATCTCCTTACCTCCCTTCTTACCATACCTATCTCCTTACCTCCCTTCTTACCATACCTATCTCCTTACCTCCCTTCTTACCATACCTATCTCCTTACCTCCCTTCTTACCATACCTATCTCCTTACCTCCCTTCTTACCATACCTATCTCCTTACCTCCCTTCTTACCTTACCTATCTCCTTACCTCCCTTCTCACCTACCTAAATCCTTACCTCCCTTCTCATCATACCTATCTCCTTACCTCCCTTCTTACCATACCTATCTCCTTACCATACCTATCATACCTATCTCCTTACCTCCCTTCTCACCATACCTATCTCCTTACCTCCCTTCTTACCATACCTATCTCCTTACCTCCCTTCTTACCATACCTATCTCCTTACCTCCCTTCTTACCATACCTATTTCCTTACCTCCCTTCTTACCATACCTATCTCCTTACCTCCCTTCTTACCATACCTATCTCCTTACCTCCCTTCTTACCTTACCTATCTCCTTACCTCCCTTCTCACCTACTTAAATCCTCACCTCCCTTCTCATCATACCTATCTCCTTACCTCCCTTCTTACCTTACCTATCTCCTTACCTCCCTTCTCACCTACCTAAATCCTTACCTCCCTTCTCATCATACCTATCTCCTTACCTCCCTTCTTACCATACCTATCTCCTTACCATACCTATCATACCTATCTCCTTACCTCCCTTCTTATCATACCTATCTCCTTACCTCCCTTCTCACCATACCTATCTCCTTACCTCCCTTCTCACCATACCTATCTCCTTACCATACCTATCATACCTATCTCCTTACCTGCCTTCTTATCATACCTATCTCCTTACCTCCCTTCTCACCATACCTATCTCCTTACCTCCCTTCTCACCATACCTATCTCCTAACCTCCCTTCTTACCATACCTATCTCCTTACCTCCCTTCTTATCATACCTATCTCCTTACCTCCCTTCTTATCATACCTATCTCCTTACCTCCCTTCTTATCATACCTATCTCCTTACCTCCCTTCTTATCATACCTATCTCCTTACCTCCCTTCTCACCATACCCATCTCCTTACCTCCCTTCTCACCATACCTATCTCCTTACCTCTCTTCTTATCATACCTATCTTCTTATCTCCCTTCTTATCATACCTATCTCCTTACCTCCCTTCTTATCATACCTATCTCTTTACCTCCCTTCTTACCATACCTATCTCCTTACCTCCCTTCTTATCACACCTATCTCCTTACCACCCTTCTTACCATACCTATCTCCTTGCCACCCTTTTCATCATACCTATCTCCTTACCACCCTTCTTATCACACCTATCTCCTTACCACCCTTCTTATCATACCTATCTCCTTGCCACCCTTCTTATCATACCTATCTCCTTACCTCCCTTCTTATCATACCTATCTCCTTGCCACCCTTCTTATCATACCTATCTCCTTACCTCCCTTCTCACCATACCTATCTCCTTACCACCCTTCTTACCATACCTATCTCCTTACCACCCTTCTTATCGCACCTATCTCCTTACCACCCTTCTTATCATACCTATCTCCTTGACACCCTTCTTATCATACCTATCTCCTTACCTCCCTTCTTACTATACCTGTTTCTTCTCCCATCTTCCATCTTCACATGTTTTTATCTTCTATCGTATTTACTGTCACGCTTCAATTACCTCTCTCCGCTTTTTTCACTCTTTCCTTCACTCCACATTCCCTACGTTCATCCCTCTCATTCTTCATCTTCTATTAACTCCCCTCTTTCCTCCTGCCTCCCTCGCATCACTTCCCTTTCCCACCCAGTCTCTCCTCTACCCTCCCTTCCTTCACGTTGCCGTCGTCACACGGTGCAAGAAACTCATCCCGTATGATGGAATATAACAATGAACACAGTTGCCTATTATTCCTATTGTAACTCGTTTATTGAGTAGCAGCGCCTTGTTCATCTTCCTGTCATTAATAAAAAAATAATTACTGTCCATCTCTCCTCCTCCTCCTCCTCCTACTTTCTCATCACTCTCTCCCTTGCTCCTTCAGTCCTCTTTCCTCTCTCATACCTCCCTCTCTCCCTCTCCCTCTCCCTCTCCCTCCTGCTGCCATCCCTTCCTCCTTCCCTCACTATGTTTTTCTGCGTGATGCATCTCACCAAGTTTTATGGTGGAGAGTGAGTGTTGGAGTGGCCTCGCCTCAGCACAAAAATATTCTTGGTTAACTAACTCTGTTTGGTGGTGGCGGTGGTTATAGTGGCGGTGGTTATGGTGGCGGTGGTAATGGTGGCGGTAGTTATGGAAGTGGTGATGGTGATTATTATGGTGGCGGTGGTTATGGTAGTGGTGGTGGCGGTGGTTGTGATAGTGGTGGTACCGGTTTTTTGTTATGGTAGTGGAAGTGGCAGTGGTTGTTATGGTAGTGGTGGTGGCAGTGGTTATGATAGTGGTGGTGGCAGGGGTTGTTATGGTAGTGATAGTGGCAGTGGTTGTTATGGTAGTGATAGTGGCAGTGGTTGTTATGGTAGTGATAGTGGCAGTGGTTATGATAGTGGTGGTGGCAGGGGTTGTTATGGTAGTGATAGTGGCAGTGGTTGTTATGGTAGTGATAGTGGCAGTGGTTATGATAGTGGTGGTGGCAGGGGTTGTTATGGTAGTGATAGTGGCAGTGTTTGTTATGGTAGTGATAGTGGCAGTGGTTGTTATGGTAGTGTTCGTGGCGATCGTTGTTATAGTAGTGATAGTGGCGGTGGTTATGGTTGTAGAGGTGGTTGTTACGGTAGTGATAGTGGTTGTTATGGTAGTGGTAGTGGCGGTGGTTGTTATGGTTGCACCGGTGGTTGTTACGGTAGTGATGGCTATGATAGTGGTGGCAGTGGTTGTTATGGTAGTGATCGTGACGATCGTTGTTATGGTAGTGGTAGTGGCAGTGGTTGTTATGGTAGTGGTAGTGGCAGTGGTTATGTTTGTAGAGGTGGTTGTTACGGTAGTGATAGCGGTTATGGTAGTGGTGGTGGCAGTGGTTGTTAAGGTAGTGGTGATGGCAGTGGTTGTTATGGTAGTGGTGGTGGCAGTGGTTGTTATGGTAGTGGTCGTGGCGATCGTTGTTATGGTAGTGGTAGTGGCGGTGGTTGTTATGTTTGTAGAGTTGGTTGCTACGGTAGTGTTAGTGGTTGTTATGGTAGTAGTGGTGGCATTGGTTATGGTAGTGGTGGTGCCAGTGGTTGTTATGGTAGTGATGGTGGCGATGGTTGTTATGGTAGTGATAGTGGCAGTGGTTGTTATGGTAGTGGTGGTGCCAGTGGTTGTTATGGTAGTGGTGGTGGCGGTGTTTGTTATGGTAGTGATAGTGGCAGTGGTTGTTATGGTAGTGGTGGTGGCAGTGGTTGTTATGGTAGTGGTGGTGACGGTGGTTATGGTATTGATAGTGGCAGTGGTTGTTATGGTAGTGGTCGTGGCGATCGTTGTTATGGTAGTGGCAGTGGCGGTGGTTGTTATGGTTGTAGAGGTGGTTGTTACGGTTCTGATAGTGGTTGTTATGGTAGTGGTAGTGGCGGTGGTTGTTATGGTTGTAGCGGTGGTTGTTATGGTAGTGATGGTTATGATAGTGATGGTGGCAGTGGTTGTTATGGTAGTGATAGTGGCAGTGGTTATGGTAGTGGTGGTGGCAGTGGTTGTTATGGTAGTGATAGTGGCAGTAGTTGTCATGGTAGTGGTGGTGGCAGTGGTTGTTATGGTAGTGATAGTGGCAGTGGTTATGGTAGTGGTAGTGGCAGTGGTTGTTATGATAGTGATAGTGGCAGTGGTTGTTATGGTGGTGGTGGCAGTGGTTATGGTAGTGGTGGCGGTGGTTATGGTGGTGGTGGTGGTGGTGGCGGCGGTGGTTGTTATGGTAGTGTTGGTGGCAGTGGTTGTTATAGTAGTGGTGGTGGCAGTGGTTGTTATGGTAGTGGTGGTGGCAGTGGTTATGGTAGTGGTGGTGGCAGTGGTTATGGTAGAGGTGGTGGCAGTGGTTATGGTGGTGGGGGTGGTTGCTATGGTAGTGGTGGTGGCGGTGGTTTGTTATGGTAGTGGTGGTGGCAGTGGTTGTTATGCAAGTGATGGTGGCAGTGGTTGTTATGGTGGAGGTGGCGGTTGTTATGGTAGTGGTGGTGGTTATGGTAGTGGTAGTGGCAGTGGTTATGGTAGTGGTGGTGGCAGTGGTTATGGTGGCGGGGGTGGTTGCTATGGTAGTGGTGGTAGCGGTGGTTTGTTACGGTAGTGGTGGTGGCAGTGGTTGTTATGCAAGTGGTGGTGGCAGTGGTTGTTATGGTGGAGGTGTTGCACTTAATTCCAGGTTGCCTAGGGTTGATAAACCAACCGCTTATTAAATAAATTTGTTTCAGGGTAACCTTTCACTAAAAACAATTTAGTTACATTACCTAATAAACTTTTTTCCTCCTTTTCGTGGGGAATAAAAGAACCAAGATATAAAACACTTAAATCTTTAATTTTTGATAAGAAGTATATCAGTCATATACAATATTATAATTTAAAAAAATATAGAACTAACAAAAACCAACTCGTTAATTTGGACAATTATTTCCCGACCTGACTGTAGTAATGATATATTTAAGAGAACCTCTAAAGCTTTTCTAAATGATAACCCACATTAGTTATATTTTAAAAGAGTTTCAGTATTGTCTCGTACAATAGATTAAGTATAAATTTTCACGCTCTTAAAGCACTAAGGAGTCTCTTTGTAACCTAGAGCACAAAGGAGTTGTGTTCGCGACTGAGGGCCTGAACCTACTGCCTTGCCACAGTGACGGTAAACACCACATGAGGTTGGTTAGGTGACCTAAGTAAACCGGCAGCAAAATTAGAGTCCGGCAATTAACCTTGTGCTTCAGAATAGTTGCACAAATATCAGTAAATAAGAATTTCCCTATACAGTGGAACCTCAAATATCGAACTTTCTTCGGTCCAGAAGTCTGTTCGACTGCCTTTACCGAATGAATTTATTCCCATCAGGAATAATGTAAATCAGATTAGTCCATTTCAGACCCTTAAAAATACACTTATAAAAGCACTTACAAAAATACACTTACATAATTGGTTGTGTTGGGAGCAGTTCGATTTTTGAGGTTCCACTGTATACCTAACAACATATAATAATAATAATGAGGCCTGAGCTTGCTACCATCTGCAGCTCATAAGACTGCCATCCCCACGAGCCCCTTTGAGGCGGGGTAGATGGCAGACCAGAGGCCTAGCTTCTCCCTACGAGCCCCGTGAGGGCGGGGAATGTGGCTAGGCCTGGGGACACTTGGTCCCAAAGATGAGGAGGTACTTGTACCTCCTCCCATGGGAGACTTCAGTCTCGAGACACTCCCCAGATAGGGAGCCAAGGCCGGGTCACCACTACTTGGAAAAGACCCGGGCCGGGAGAATACCGGCGAAGAAAAAAAAAATAATAATAATAATAATTACAATAATAATCAAGAACAATTTTCTTATCCAAGTGGCATCAGATAATAATATGTAGTCGACCATCTTCATTTTTGCTATTAATGAAGAAGTTTGCAATATAATGTTACATGAAACAGAGTTGCCTGAATATTTCTAAGATATATAATGGTACTCATGGGTATAATATGCAACACCTCATCCCTGATGACCGAATGTTGCCAGAGAATTTCATTCATGGTAGAGCGGCTAGAGATGAAGTAATTGCTACACCGACATAAAATTTTGCCTCATTTCAACTCTATACTCCTTCTGCAGACATTGATGACAATAACGACTTCAAACCCATACTGCTATAATAAAAGAACATTAATTACACCATTTCTTAAGGCTGAGACAAGACATCTGCAATAAGGTTTTGTTTCACTTTTATGTGAGGAATGGAGATGGAATAAGGCTGGATCTTTAAGGCCCGCCTGAGGATCCGTGCATTCTTTGGCTTCATGGTATTGATAAAGCTTAATGGATTGTGGTCTGAGTAAACTATTATTTTGTGAGGGGAGGAGCCTAAATAAACATCAAAATTTTTTAGGGATACAACCAAAGCTAATGTCTCTTTCTATAGTGGAATAATTAGCTTGATGTTTTTTTTAATTTTGAAGAAAAATAGGAAAGAGGTTGTATTAAATTGGAATATGGAGCCTTTTGCAACAACACTGCTCCTAAAGCATATGCACTTGACTCTATTTGTAAGTGCGAAAGGCTGGTTGAAATCCAGACTTAGCAATACCGGAGAGGAGGAAAGTAGTCTCTTTAATCAGATGAAGGTGACTTCACACTCCAATGTCCATAGAAATTTCACTTAAGGGTTAGTTAATTCAGTTAAAGGAAAGGCTTTCTGTGTGAAATTTGGACAGATGCGATGGTAGTAACCAGTAACCCCTAGAAACCTTATCACTGCCTTCCTATCTTTAGGGATAGGGAATTCAAGGAGAGCCTTAACTTTAGCATTTAAAGAAACTACTTCTCTTTGGCCAATACAAAGCCCTAAATATTTAATCTTTGCTTGTCCAAATTCACATTAAGACAAATTTATTGTGAAATTATATTTAACTAGAGCCTCAAACATAGCTTTAAGTTGTCTTTGGTGTTGGTTCCAACTGTCACTATACACGACTAGGCTGTCCAAGTAGGCTTCTTCCCCGTTCAAATCACCTGTAAGTACATTCATAAGGCTCTGGAATGTTGATGTAGTGTTACAGAAACCAAAGGGCATAACAATAATTATACAAGCCATCTAGTATCATGAACACCGAGATCTGTCAAGTGTGTGGTGAAAGTGGTACTTGATAGTACCATCTCAATAAATCAAGTTTACTAATATACTTAGCCCCAGAGACCTTATGTATCAAATCATCTATCCTTGGAACCAGGAATCTGTCAGGTATCTTAATGACATTTGCTTTTCTAAAGTCGGTACACATGTGAGAGGCCAGGGTTCACCTCCCGGACAGGCCCCCACTTGTTGTATTTAATTCCAGGTTGCCGAGGGTTGATAAACCTACCACTTATTAAATAAATTTGTTTCAAGGTAACCTTTCACTAATAACAATTTAGCTACATTACCGAATAAACTTTCTCCTTCTTTTTGTGGGAAATAAAAGAACCAAGAAATAAAATACTAAAATCTTTAATTTCAATCGCTTTGAAATGGATTAATCAAGTCTTTTAAATTTGTAAGTTTTACATAAAGGACATTTTGCAATATGATATTACAGGAAACAGGGTTGTCTGAATATTTCTCAAATATATGTGTAATGGTACTCATGGGTATAATATGCAACAGCTGGTGGCAGTGGTTGTTATGGTAGTGGTGGTGGTGGCAGTGGTTATGGTATTGGTTATGATAGTGGTGGTGGCAGTGGTTGTTATGGTAGTGGTGGTGGTGGCAGTGGTTATGGTATTGGTTATGATAGTGGTGGTGGCATGGCAGTGGTTGTTATGGTAGTGGTGGTGGTGGCAGTGGTTATGGTATTGGTTATGATAGTGGTGGTGGCAGTGGTTATGGTAGTGATGGTGGTGGTGGTGATGGTGGTAGTGGTGGTGGTGGTTATGGTATTGGTTATGATAGTGGTGGTGGCAGTGGTTGTTATGGTAGTGGTGGTGGTGGCAGTGGTTATGGTATTGGTTATGATAGTGGTGGTGGCAGTGGTTGTTATGGTAGTGGTGGTGGTGGTGGTGGTGGTTATGGTAGTGGTTATGATAGTGGTGGTGGTGGTGGTGGTTATGGTAGTGATGGTGGTTGTTACAGTAATGGTGGTGGTGGTGGCTGTTATGGTAGTGGTGGTGGTTGTTACAGTAATGGTGGTGGTGGTTATGGTAGTGGTTGTTATGGTACGGTAGTGGTGTTGGCGGTGGTTGTTATGGAATGGTAGTTGTGGTGGTTGTTATGGTAGTGGTGGTGGCGGTGGTTATGGTAGTGGTGGTAGCGATGATTGTTACAGCAGTGGTGGTGGCGGTGGTTATGGTAGTGGTGGTGGCGGTGGTTATGGTAGTGGTTGTGGCGGTGGTTGTTATGGTAGTGGTTGTGGCGGTGTTTGTTATAGTATGGTGGTGGCGGTGGTTGTTATGGTAGTGGTGGTGCAGGTGGTTATGCTAGTGGTTGTGGTGGTGGTTGTCATGGTAGTGGAGACGGTGGTTATTGTAGTGGCGGTGCCGGTGATTATGGCAGTGGTGGTGATTATGGTAACGGTGGTGGCTGTGGTTGTTATTGTAGTGGTGGTGGCTGTGGTTATGATAATGGTAGTGGTGGTGTTGGCTATGGTAGCAATGGTGGCAGTGGTTATGGTAGTGGTGGAGTTTATGGTAACGGTGGTGGCGGTGGTTATGGTAGTGTTGGTGGCTGTGGTTGTTATGGTAGTGGTAGTGGATGTTATGGTAATGGTGGTGGCAGCAGCGGCAGCGTTGTTGTTAACTGGTGGTAGGGACGGTATAATTCAGGTAACAATCCGGTATATCCTTCAGTAAACAGTCTGAATGAGTAACAAGCTTCGTCTATCACAACTACAACCATTCTCTTAACCTCTTCTCAGAGTGACATTGTGAACGACCCACATCCTCATTCATTCTCGTAAAAAATGACACATAATTGATATAAAACCTCAATTGAAACCAAATATCAAGTGTGGGAATAGTGTAGACCAGTGGTTCCCAAACTTTTTCAGCTTGTTACCCAATTTAACATGCCACATAAAGCATGTTACCCCTTTCGGCTGATGCTCACAGATAAACTGACAGTGTGAAATAGAGGCAGCCTCAGGAAGTGAGTGACGCGTACTGGACAGGTCGATCTGGGCTACTGAGTGACTTTTGTCCTGAAGCATACTTGTCAAAATACTTTTGGGTTTCCACACACTTAGCTATATATTTCTTCTTTTCTAATACTGTATATTAGTTTTTGATGTTTATTGTTATTTGGTTTAACTTTATTACTTACTTATAATAGGTTTACTTTACAACTTTATATACTAAGACAAAGTTAACAATAATCCTCATACCGGGTACCGCATTATTTTCTTGATTTTCAGAATTCATAACTTTTTTCTGTCACCCCTCCATTACTCCCCAAAAATGGTTAAATTACCCCCAGGGGGTAATTTACCCCCAGTTTGGGAACCACTGGTGTAGACAGTTTCCTTTTTAGATGTACCAACTTTAATTCACATTTTCTTTCAAATTATTTACCTTGGATAAACCATACATGTTGCATGAGTGGAATGAGGCTACCCATGTATAGGTTTTAATTTTATTAAATGTAACCACCTGACACCACTGTGCAGCTAGAGTATAGGAAAGCGTTCTTAACACCCGAGCTAGCCTAGTGTTAGAGTGTATATAATGTATCAGTCATATTTTTTAAGCTTCAAGGATGTATATTATGTACTAGAAATACTAGCAAGCTTCATTGATGAATACAATGTATCAGTTATATTATTAAACTTGAAGGATGTAAATAATGTAGCAGTTATATTATTAAGCTTGAAGGATGTATATAATGTAACAGTTATATTACTAAGCTTGAAGAATGTATATAATGTAACAGTTATATTATTAAGCTTGAAGGATGTATATAATGTAACAGTTATATTACTAAGATTGAAGGATGTATATAATGTAGCAGTTATATTATTAAGCTTGAAGGATGTATATAATGTAACAGTTATATTACTAAGCTTGAAGGATGTATATAATGTAGCAGTTATATTATTAAGCTTGAAGGATGTATATAATGTAACAGTTATATTACTAAGCTTGAAGAATGTATATAATGTAACAGTTATATTATTAAGCTTGAAGGATGTATATAATGTAACAGTTATATTACTAAGATTGAAGGATGTAAATAATGTAGCAGTTATATTAATAAGCTTGAAGGATGTATATAATGTAACAGTTATATTACTAAGCTTGAAGGATGTAAATAATGTAGCAGTTATATTATTAAGCTTGAAGGATGTATATAACCTGGAGTTTACCTGGAGAGAGTTTCGGGGGTCAACGCCCCCGCGGCCCGGTCTGTGACCAGGCCTCCTGGCGGATCAGCGCCTGATCAACCAGGCTGTTGCTGCTGGCTGCACGCAAACCAACGTACGAGCCACAGCCCGGCTGATCAGGAACTGACTTTAGGTGCTTGTCCAGTGCCAGCTTGAAGACTGCCAGGGGTCTGTTGGTAATCCCCCTTATGTGTGCTGGGAGGCAGTTGAACAGTCTCGGGCCCCTGACAATTATTGTATGGTCTCTTAACGTGCTAGTGACACCCCTGCTTTTCATTGGGGGGATGGTGCATCGTCTGCCAAGTCTTTTGCTTTCGTAGTGAGTGATTTTCGTGTGCAAGTTCGGTACTAGTCCCTCTAGGATTTTCCAGGTGTATATAATCATGTATCTCTCCCTCCTGCGTTCCAGGGAACACAGGTTTAGAAACCTCAAGCGCTCCCAGTAATTGAGGTGTTTTATCTCCGTTATGCGCGCCGTGAAAGTTCTCTGTACATTTTCTAGGTCGGCAATTTCACCTGCCTTGAAAGGTGCTGTTAGAGTGCAGCAATATTCCAGCCTAGATAGAACAAGTGACCTGAAGAGTGTCATCATGGGCTTGGCCTCCCTAGTTTTGAAGGTTCTCATTATCCATCCTGTCATTTTTCTAGCAGATGCGATTGATACAATGTTATGGTCCTTGAAGGTGAGATCCTCCGACATAATCACTCCCAGGTCTTTGACGTTGGTGTTTCGCTCTATTTTGTGGCCAGAATTTGTTTTGTACTCTGATGAAGATTTAATTTCCTCATGTTTACCATATCTGAGTAATTGAAATTTCTCATCGTTGAACTTCATATTGTTTTCTGCAGCCCACTGAAAGATTTGGTTGATGTCCGCCTGGAGCCTTGCAGTGTCTGCAATGGAAGACACTGTCATGCAGATTCGGGTGTCATCTGCAAAGGAAGACACGGTGCTGTGGCTGACATCCTTGTCTATGTCGGATATGAGGATGAGGAACAAGATGGGAGCTAGTACTGTGCCTTGTGGAACAGAGCTTTTCACCGTAGCTGCCTCGGACTTTACTCTGTTGACGACTACTCTCTGTGTTCTGTTAGTGAGGAAATTATAGATCCATCGACCGACTTTTCCTGTTATTCCTTTAGCGCGCATTTTGTGCGCTATTACGCCATGGTCACACTTGTCGAAGGCTTTTGCAAAGTCTGTATATATTACATCTGCATTCTTTTTGTCTTCTAGTGCATTTAGGACCTTGTCGTAGTGATCCAGTAGTTGAGACAGACAGGAGCGACCTGTTCTAAACCCATGTTGCCCTGGGTTGTGTAACTGATGGGTTTCTAGATGGGTGGTGATCTTGCTTCTTAGGACCCTTTCAAAGATTTTTATGATATGGGATGTTAGTGCTATTGGTCTGTAGTTCTTTGCTGTTGCTTTACTGCCCCCTTTGTGGAGTGGGGCTATGTCTGTTGTTTTTAGTAACTGAGGGACGACCCCCGTGTCCATGCTCCCTCTCCATAGGATGGAAAAGGCTCGTGATAGGGGCTTCTTGCAGTTCTTGATGAACACAGAGTTCCATGAGTCTGGCCCTGGGGCAGAGTGCATGGGCATGTCGTTTATCGCCTGTTCGAAGTCATTTGGCGTCAGGATAACATCGGATAGGCTTGTGTTAATCAAATTTTGTGGCTCTCTCATAAAAAATTCATTTTGATCTTCGACTCTCAGTCTGGTTAGCGGCTTGCTAAAAACTGAGTCATATTGGGACTTGAGTAGCTCACTCATTTCCTTGTTGTCATCTGTGTAGGACCCATCTTGTTTAAGTAGGGGCCCAATACTGGACGTTGTTCTCGATTTTGATTTGGCATAGGAGAAGAAATACTTTGGGTTTCTTTCGATTTCATTTATGGCTTTTAGTTCTTCCCGCGATTCCTGACTCCTAAAGGATTCTTTTAGCTTAAGTTCGATGCTTGCTATTTCTCTGACCAGTGTCTCCCTGCGCATTTCAGATATATTGACCTCTTTTAGCCGCTCTGTTATTCTTTTCCGTCGCCTGTCTCTTTCTATTTTACATCTACTCCTTCTTTTTCTTAGAGGAATAAGCCTTGTGCATACATCGAGTGCCACCGAGTTAATCTGTTCTAGGCATAAGTTTGGGTCTGTGTTGCTTAGTATATCTTCCCAGCTTATATCGGTTAGGACTTGGTTTACTTGGTCCCACTTTATGTTTTTGTTATTGAAGTTGAATTTGGTGAATGCTCCCTCGTGACTAGTCTCATTTTGTCGGTCTGGGGCTCCACGCATACATGTCTGAACCGCAATTATGTTGTGATCTGAGTATATTGTTTTTGATATGGTGACATTTCTTATCAGATCATCATTGTTAGTGAAGATGAGGTCTAGTGTATTCTCCAGTCTAGTAGGCTCTATTATTTGCTGGTTTAAATTGAATTTTGTGCAGAGATTTAAAAGCTCGTGTGAGTGTGAGTTTTCATCAGAGCTGCCTCCTGGTGTTATTACTGCAACAATATTATTTGCTATATTCCTCCATTTTAGGTGCCTTAAGTTGAAATCCCCCAGGAGCAAGATGTTGGGTGCAGGAGCTGGAAGATTTTCCAGACAGTGGTCAATTTTTAACAGCTGTTCCTGGAATTGCTGGGATGTTGCATCCGGAGGCTTGTAGACTACCACAATGACTAGGTTTTGGTTCTCGACCTTTACTGCTAAAACTTCCACTACGTCATTTGAGGCATTAAGCAGTTCTGTACAAACAAGTGACTCTGCAATGTACAGGCCAACCCCCCCATCCCTTTTGCCTGTTCACTCTGTCACATCTGTATAGGTTGTAACCTGGGATCCATATTTCGTTGTCCAAGTGATCCTTTATGTGGGTCTCAGTGAAAGCCGCGAACATTGCCTTTGCCTCTGCAAGCAGTCCACGGATGAAAGGTATTTTGTTGTTTGTTGCTGGCTTTAGACCCTGTATATTTGCAAAGAAGAATGTTATCGGACTGGTGGTATTGTTGGTACTGGGGGGGGATTTTTTTTCCGGCATTAGTATCTGTATCTGTTGGTTTGGAGTGGAGGCCATCGACTGTGGTTCCACTCCAGGAATGACTGGATTTGGTGTACGATTTCTGCCATTTCCTGCCAGTTTTTTTTCCTTCCTGGCACTAAAAAACCTCTCCCTCTTGAGTGGCTGTGGCTACCCAGGTTTTCCCATGGCCTGGATGTTTTGTATCTTTTTGTCCCCTTTAGATGGTATGCCTGGCAATTTAAGTTATAGCACAGTCTTTCCTGTACTGAAGAGGTACACATTTCAGGGTGAAAAAGCTTACAGGAAGGGAGTTTGCATTTTCCTGTTGTCATATGGGCATGACATTTTCTAGGGTGGTCATAGTTGCATGTCCCATCTGTTTTTCCAGATTTCCCATGCCAGCAGATACCAAGTGCATAGTATGAGCACAGGCTTGGTTTCCGTTTGCCTTGGGTTTCTGTGACTGTATTCCCTGTTGGTGCATGTTTCCCTGTCTTACTCCTATCCTCCCTAGCACCAACAATGGAGCTCCCACCAGTTGTTTTTGGTAATTTATCCTCACTATTGCTATTGGAGTCCTCTTGTTTGCTATTTCCTGCGGTATTTCTAGTTTGCAATATTGGTTTTATCTTATCTTTGACTACACTTGTTTCCCTACTATGGCTCCTGTCCTCTATGAGGTCATTTATATGTATTCCTTCCTGCGTATAATTCCCGACTACCTGGACAAAATCTCCAGCTTCACCATTACTGTCTCCCAGGACAGTATCTCCAGCTTCACCATTTCTGTCTCCCAGGACAGCACCTCCAGCTTCACCATTTCTGTCTCCCAGGACTGCACTATCAGCCCCACATTTACTGACTACCAGGACATCACCTCCAGCCTTACAGTTTGTGACTACATGGCCAGTATCAAGGGCAGTACCATTCAGCCCAGCCTTTTTATGTTCCCATCTGTTGTAGAAAGCTTCCAGGTTTTCTATGAAAGCAGCTTTGATGTTATCCTCTTTTAATACCCTTGTGATTTTAGTCCACAGAGTTTCCTCATTTGGGCATACCCAAAAACACTTCTCTGTTTTAATACTGCTTGTAGCTAGTTCTGGGATATCTGCACAAGGAGCGTGACACCAATTTCCACAAAAATGACAATTTATCCATGTGGAAGCCCGTTTGTTTGACTGACTACAGACTACACACAGCTTCATAATGATTTGAATGGTTGATTTACTGCAATTCTACTAGCAACCTCTTGAATATTATATTAATAACCTCCTTAAATGAAGCTCTAGCTATTTGTATTTCTGTTTCTAACTCTTTTTGTATATTGGACAGCTTACCGTCACGTTCCTGATTTTTAATGTTTGTGTTTATAAGGGCGCCTACAAACCCATCCGTTTACAGTCTGCTTTATTGTCCAACGAAACTGTTTGAAACCAGTCCCGGGTTCGGACCAGTCAAGGGTTCGGACCAGTCAAGGGTTCGGACCAGTCGATCTGCTCTGATCAGTGGGTCACTTATTTAAAACATACTGGTCGGTGATTTGAGCTAACACATGAAGGATCTACTGGAAATTATCTACCCGAGTAATATGTGATTTGACTGATACAAAAGTATAACTTGCGTGTTGAAGAGCCGGTGATATCTGGCAGCTCCTACAATGACGTACAGTCGACCTCTTTGTTTATCAATCGCTGTATCTGGCTTTTCTATTTTTGTTTTTTCCGTCTCCACCACAATAAATGCTATATTATCACTATAGTTGACTGGTGCAAATTTTGGAGGAAGGACGCTTTTTCTGTAGTAATAATTGCTTCTCGTTGTGTATATTGCGACCGCTGGTAACTACAGGTTATATGAAATTCACAGTAACGTCTGGTATTTCAAGAAAAAGAAACTAATGAAAGTCACTCCACTCCACTAAGTACCATTATAATACTGGTTAGGTGCTACTACAACACTGTATTCTGCTATTCACTGGTATCACTAGATTATATGCGAGTACACTAGCAAGCCAGGAAGATTATTAAAAACAGCTGACCTGTGGTAAGTTTCTGGCGACTTCTGGCACCTGCCTCTATAGGCTTATCACTTCATTTACAAATTCACCTGTTTTCAAATGACACTTTAGCCTTTATCATCAATATACTAGGGAGCCACTGTAGTATACACTATACACTATGTGTATACTCAATGATTTCAGGGAGACTTTCTTTCCTCTGACACAAAGTTCAATTATTATTATTTTCACACGGAAAACAGGCCTATGATTCCCCTCTGGCAGTAAACTCTGCTAGGTAATGCACACTAATTCTCCTTTTTTGACTCAGTATATAATGTTTTCCGCCCAAGATTGGTTCCAGGCGCTAGAGGGATGTATCGTATAGGATTGATGACACAAATTAAAGTTCTAGCACGTAAGAGCCACCGTGAAAACACCAGAAAACCGGGAGCACAACGAGGCACGCTGACAGTCACACTGTTCCCTAATGTAACAGTTATATTACTAAGCTTGAAGGATGTAAATAATGTAGCAGTTATATTATTAAGCTTGAAGGATGTATATAATGTAACAGTTATATTACTAAGCTTGAAGGATGTATATAATGTAACAGTTATATTATTAAGCTTGAAGGATTATATAATGTAACAGTTATATTATTAAGCTTGAAGGATGTATATAATGTAACAGTTATATTATTAAGCTTGAAGGATGTATATAATGTAACAGTTATATTATTAAGCTTGAAGGATGTATATAATGTAACAGTTATATTATTAAGCTTGAAGGATGTATATAATGTAACAGTTATATTATTAAGCTTGAAGAATGTATATAATGTAACAGTTATATTATTAAGCTTGAAGGATGTATATAATGTAACAGTTATATTATTAAGCTTGAAGGATGTATATAATGTAACAGATATATTATTAAGCTTGAAGGATGTATGTAATGTAACAGTTATATTATTAAGCTTGAAGAATGTATATAATGTAACAGTTATATTATTAAGCTTGAAGGATGTATATAATGTAACAGTTATATTATTAAGCTTGAAGGATGTATATAATGTAACAGATATATTATTAAGCTTGAAGGATGTATATAATGTAACAGTTATATTATTAAGCTTGAAGGATGTATATAATGTAACAGATATATTATTAAGCTTGAAGGATGTATGTAATGTAACAGTTATATTATTAAGCTTGAAGAATGTATATAATGTAACAGTTATATTATTAAGCTTGAAGGATGTATATAATGTAACAGTTATATTATTAAGCTTGAAGGATGTCAGACTGCTGGACATAATAGTGTCAAGATTGTAAGTCAGACTCGTGAATTAATCCACATTATATTTCTTAACTCTTTGTATCTTAACTGATATATTTTCTCTGGTGAAATTCATCAGAATATATAAAACATGATTTTAATAAATAAACTCTGTCAGTGCGAGAGGAGTTTCTCAAATTAATAATAGCAATAACGACAACAACGACAATAACAACAATGACAACACTACCACCACTACCACCACAACAGCAACAACAATGACAACACTACCATCACTACCACCACCATAACAACAACAACAATGACAACACTACCATCACTACCACCACAACAGCAACAATGACAACACTACCACCACCACCACAACAACAACAATGACAACACTACCATCACTACCACCACAACAACAACAATGACAACACTACCATCACTACCACCACCATAACAACAACAACAATGACAACACTACCATCACTACCACCACCACAACAACAATGACAACACTACCATCACTACCACCACCACAACAATAACAACAACAACAACAATGACAACACTACCATCACTACCACCACAACAGCAACAATGACAACACTACCATCACTACCACCACAACAACAACAATGACAACACTACCATCACTACCACCACAACAACAAAAGCAGAAAAACAACAACGATTACACCACCATGAAGGACACCAAGAACTACAACAATAACAATACCCACAAATATAAGAGCAACAACATCAGTAACAACAGCAACAAGAATAACAATAACAACAAGAGCAACAACAACACGACTTACTCTGCAAGGACTCACACACTGGTCACACATGTAACTATGCTAAATACTCGTTGATGACTAATACCGTCTCTAATGAGTGAATAATTAATTTGACTCAACTTGAATTCATTACAGTAATTGCAGTTAAGTGAAATCATAACAGGTCTGTGCTCCAGGACAATTGCCTTGTGTGTGTGTGTGTGTGTGTGTGTGTGTGTGTATACTCATCCATTTGTACTCATTTATTTGTAGTTGCTGGGGCCGATTCATAGCTCCTGGCCCCGTCTCTTTACTGGTAGCTACTTGGTCCTCTCTCTCCATGCTCCATGAGCATTATCATACTTCGTCTTAAAACTATGTATGGTTCCTGTTTCCACTACGTCACTTTCCAGACTATTCCACTTCCTGACAACTCTAGACTGAAGAAATACTTCCTAACTTCCCTTTGACTCATCTAAATCTTCAACTTCCAACTGTGGCCTCTTGTTATTATAAAGATTCGCCGGTATTCTCCCGGCCCGGGCCTTTTCCAAGTGGTGGCCCAGCCTTGGCTCCCTCTCTAGGGAGAGTCTGAGACCTAAGTCTCCCATGGGAGGAGGCACCAATACCTCCTCATCTTTGGGACCAACTGTCCCCAGGCCAATCCACAAGCTAGGCCTCTCTGGTCTGCCATCCCCGCCCCAAGGGGGCTAATGGGAATGACAGTCTTGTGAGCTGTAAGCTCGGGCTCAGGCACCTACCCTACCCTAGAAGGGTTAGGCATGGTGTCGATCGTGGCCTCTTGTTTCTGTGTCCTATCTCTGGCCAGACAACTGCTTACTGCTAGGTAAGTAGGTACAACACGTGTAAGGAAACAGGCTCAACGTTTTCCCCCAAGCCGTGGATGGTACCAGGGACGCTCGTTATATGAGCTTATTAAGGCGCTACCAGCTGAGCATACGTTATGGCCATATTATTACTTAACGAAGTATGTGTGTCTTGTTTACACAGACGTTTCTCCGACTGAGAGTTAAACATCGTCGTATAGAGTCACTGATTTATAATTTGTCGACTTCCATTATTTACTGCCAACGTATTCTTGTTGGGCGACTCGACCAAACCATTTCCCCTTGACTACTGTTAAGAATTAATTAGGATTTAATTATGAAATCTATCACATCAACATCTTTCTTGCTGTGTTGGAAAGCAAGAATTGATAGATTTCCTTCCTTATCTCAGTAACAGAGCGCTCAACTGAGGATAGGACTGAGCCAAGGGCAAGTCGAAGTCTGGCCACAGTTCACCTAACAGTATACAGGTATCTTAATGTCAATGCACTGATGTAGGTCGATACCAGAGGAGGTGGACCGGAAGATTCCAGTGAAAATATAACACAATGCTTGACTTTCTTGTTTTTCTGGAGCAACAGTCCTACGGGATTACAAAACAGAAGATTTTATTTTTAATTTTCCTGGACCAGTGGACGTACCATTGATCTGTGTAAGGTGGCAGTGCCTTTGTAGTGCCTGATCTAAATAAAAAAAATGCCAGATCGCGTTATTGCTGTATGCGTAGGAAAGTGCTAAATCCACAAAGAAAATACAATGCCTGGGGGAAGAGACGGTTAGGGAAACATTAGGTTTGATCAAACGGATGGGAAGGTGAGATTCCTTGGATCAAGAACCCTTCACCAGCTTTAAGGCAACCATCCCTCATCACCTCACTTTTGGAAGGTGTCAACTTTTGTTGAACTTTCAGGACAGTAGTTGGAGTGTGCAGTAAGGTCTGGTCTGTTCTGATCTGGTCTGGTCTGGTCTGGCCTGGTCTGGCCTGGTCTGGCCTGGTCTGGCCTGGCCTAGCTCTGAGACACGATTTTCAATGTTCTGTATATTGTGTTATTTTCTTAGTTATTTTGAATAAAAAATATTTTATTCTAAGTAGCGTTTGCTTTATTGTTATTATAATAACATTAATTCCATTAACCTGGATAGGCACTTTTTTGATATGCCAAGAATCAGTCTCAAGAAGCTGGGTGTTAAGTTTTGTAGCACTGTAACGCGTAGCAAATTCTAGCAGACCATCCTACGTTAACCCCTTTGGCTCATATTGCTTAGCATTACACATTTTTGTACTGCTGATGCATATTTATGAGTGTTACGCTTTTGACTGCATAACGTAAATAAAAGTCGTGGCTCCTAAATGGTAAACGACCTGCCTAGTCTAAGGGCAGTTATATTATTTAACATAGATAAAAACCACTCTAGGGCCAGCTAAATGTGGAATTTTAAATAGTCATTATTAAATTTATTATAAGGAAGGACACAGAAACTCACCTATACAAAAATATATACATGGTAACATATACAATCTACGATCTACTCTACTACACACCAACATCACCTTTACTCACTCACATTAGCTCACTAGCACACTGCTACTAGTGAATAAAACACTATCATTTATAAACAGGGAGGTTCCATTACACCCCTTATTCCCTTCCTGCAGGCTGTAGTACTCTCCCAAAACTTACACAGGCCTCTGCACACTAGGGCCTTACAGGTGAACACGAGAGCACTTAAACCTATAAAATAATCTTTGGTATAAGCTTACAAAAAAAAACACCATCCCTACAAAAAAAAAAAAACGTGACGTCTTTGGACATCTTGCTGCAGGTGCTGCGCTCCACAAACTGACACACACACACACACACACACACACACACACACACACACACACACACACCTCACTCTCTCCTGGATACCCTGATCAGGAATAATACGCATCCGGTTTCAGAACTAATCCTAGAAAATGACATTATATATGGAGAATTCTTGTATACAGTATTCACCAACACACTATATAATAAATACACTACTTAATAACAGGTAATATCTATCATATTTTATCAAGAGCCTTTTTATTTGTGACCACTGGTGTCCCAGTGTTGTTTCTCTGACTCCTACATCAAGGCTCAAAATTTTCAATACTTCTGTCTCATACAGAAGAACATCATTACAAAATTCTGTTTTTCCATCACGATGCCGGAGGATACTACAAATGTTTGTAATGATTATAATTAAAAATGAAATCGCTGGTTGATGGTAAGTTAACACGTTAATTGGATACAAATAAATGTTGTCCATGAAATCGCTAAGATTACAGTAAACAATTGTTAATTCTGAACAGTCACTTCTATGACAATTCTTCCTTATCGTAGGGTACAGCTGCTTCAACTGTGTATATCATTACAGCTCCCAAATTGACGTTACTAACATCCATGACTAGAATAAATGGTTGAGTGAATGCTGGGAAGCTGAAGGCTGAGAGTGGTACGGATGGTAAAGTAGACTTAAAGTATCCTGAAGTTGTGTGCGTCTTCCTCCTCCCACACAAAAGAGCGAGGCTTTTACAATAACTTGGTGAGCAGTGGTGTACCCTGTTATGAAAAGCCACTAAAATCCCATCAGGACCACATCAACTGAGTGAGGCGCTCAGAAGTTTTGAGTATTATTGAAACTAGTGACTGTTTCCTGAGACATTATAAAGCCTTCTATATACATTAGTAATTACTTTTAAACTAGTAGGAAAAACAGATTTGTAGTAAGACTTAGGTATGTATTTGGGCAATTTGAGTCCGATGATTTGTTACTGAGAACGATGTTGGCTCTTAGGTTTCTGTAATTGTAAATACTTTTGCCAGAACCCCTGAAAAAGTCTACTAATTACTAATTCCAACTGATTACAAATGTTTACCCAGAACTGAAAACAGAAATCTATCGTAAACTATCATGATTACACAAACACACGCACACACACACGCACACACACACACACACACACACACACACACACACACACACACACACACACACACACACACACACATACACACACACACACACACACACACACACACACACACACACACACACACACAAGGCAGGCAAATCCTGTGTCAAAAACCTTCTGGAGTTTTATGACAAAACAACAGAAATAAGACACAAGAGGGAGGGGCGAATTGATTGCATTTTCTTGGACTGCAAGAAGGTCTTCGACACAGTTCCTCACAAGAGATTAGTGTAGTAGAAATTAGAGGATCAGACGCGTATAACAGGAAGGGCACTGCAATGGATAAGAGAATACCTGACAGGGAGGCAACAACGAGTCATGGTAAGTGATGGGGTATCACAGCGGGCGCCTGTGACGAGCGGGATCCCATAGGGGTCAGTCATAGGACCAGTGCTATTTTTGGTATATGTGAATGACATGATGGAAGGGATAGACCCTCAGAAGTGTCCCTGTTCGCAGATGATGTGAAGTTAATGAGGAAAATTAAATCAGATGAGGATCAGGCAAGACTACAGAGACCTGGACAGGCTGGAAACCTGGTCCAGCAACTGGCTTCTCGAATTTAACCCCACCAAATGCAAAGTCATGAAGATCGGGGAAGGGCAAAGAAGACCGCAGACAGAGTATAGGATAGGTGGCCAAAGACTGCAAACCTCACTCAAGGAGAAGGATCTTGGGGTGAGTATATACCGAACACATCTCCTGAAGCGCACATCAACCAGATAACTGCTTCAGCATATGGGCGCCTGGCAAACCCGAGAATAGCGTTCCGATACCTCAGTAAGGAATCGTTCAAGACTCTATACACCGTGTACGTCAGGCCCATACTGGAATATGCAGCACCAATCTGGAACCCACACCTGGTCAATCAAATCAAGAAATTGGAGAAAGTGCAAAGGTTTGCAACAAGGCTAGTTCCAGAGATCAAGGGAATGTCCTACGAAGAAAAGTTAAGGGAAATCGGCCTAACGACACTGGAGGACAGGAGGATTAGAGGAGATAACGACATACAAAATACTGCGAGGAATTGACAAGGTGGACAGAGACAGGATGTTCCAGAGATGGGACACAGAAACAAGGGGTCACAATTGGAAGATGCACACACACACACACACACACACACACACACACACACACACACACACACACACACACACACACACACACACACACACACACACACACACACACACACACGAACACGAACACGGGAACAATCAAGCTAAAACAGTGGTGGCACTGATGGCACTCAATATCAGCAGATGTAAGTGCCAGCAGCAGTAGCAGCCTAAGCAACAGCATCGCCAGGAGTACAACCCCAGCTGCAGCATTAGCACCCGTGGTAGCACCATCAGTAACAGCACCAAAAGCAGCAATAGTAAAAGCAGCAGCAGCAGCAGCAGCAGCAGCAGCAGCAGCAGCAGCAGCAGCAGCAGAATAAGCATAAGCAACAACAACAACAACAGCAGGCACCAAAAGCAGCAACAACAGCAGCGCTAAAATCAACAGCAGTGGTACCAGCGCCATCTGTAACAACAGTAGCAACAGCAGTGCCGGCAGCAGTGCTAACAGCAGCACCAGCAGTTTCATCATCAGCAGCAGCACCACCACAACAACCTCCAACAGCACCAGGAGTATTATCAGCACCACCAGCCGCAGTAACAACACCAGTAACAATAGCACCGCCACGATCACCAACACCAGGTCCAGCAACTGCACCAACAGCAGCAGCAGCAGCAGCAGCAGCAGCAGCAGGAACAACCCAAGAGAAAGTAAGCGCAAGTTATGAATTCACAGCAGGGATGAAAGATAAAAAAAAAAAGTATCTGCATGGGTTACTTTTATTAGTGGGTTATACCACTTGTGTTGACAGAAGCGTCAACACCCACGCCAACACTTGCAGAACGAGCCGGAGTGACCACAAGACCTATGATGTGTCTCAACTGTGACCAGCAAACGAGAGAGCTTGAATCACTCTTAATTAAAGGACACGTAAGTTCCCCCGTCTTATACTAACATGTTCATTTTTCCCCTGTAATCTACCTTGTCCATAATTATTATCGCATTTACTTTGCTTTCGTAAGGTGAAGTCCAGGATAGATCTTTCCTTAATTCAAGGTATAACTTAACAAATCTTTGAGGACAATTGTGTTGGAGAGGTGTTAGCAAAGCTCACACCTCTCCAACATGTTATTATAAGACGGGGAACTTACTTGTCTCTTAAGTTCTAGTGAATTTGACCACTAGAGAGTAGGACTACCCACCGACCGCGAATGTCAACAAGTAAGCTGTTTTTTCTTCTTGGATTACAAGTATCGTGAAAGCATCAACCCTTGCAGCAGCAACTACTGCACAAACAATAGAAGCAGCAGCCCCACCACCACCAGAAGCACCACTAATTCGAGCACCATTCACACATGTAGCAGCAGAACAGGAACAGCAGCAGCACCAGCAAAGCAGCAAGAACAATAGCACCAGGATTATTAGCACTAGCAGCTGCACCAGCAGCAGCATCAGCACTAGCACCAGCAACAGTGGCAGTAGAAATAGGAGAAACATCAGCGTCACCACCAGGAGCACCACTAGTACAAGGATCAGTCACACAAGAAACAGCAAACTAGCAACAGCCGTAACACCAGCATTATCAACACTAGCAGCAGCACCGTAGAAGCAGCAACACCGGTAATTGCCTCAGCGGCGTCATTAACTTCAGCCTGGATTTTTGTTGGACTTTCTCAAACGGAAGGTATAGTCTGCTGCACATAAACCTTACTCTATATACACGAAGACTGCATTAAGTTTTTTGCCCTAACCATTACGTCTGGAAATTTAAAAAATCTGAAATACTGTACAGGAGGGCCCCGCATATACAGCGCCATTTTTAGAGTTCGAAGTTTTCGTTGGCTTACAACTTAGCCATTGTTCCACCTGTCGGTGACTCTCGCTAGTAGGTGGAACATTATGAACAATGGTTCAATTTGAAGCCAAGGAAAATGTGCTGTATATGCAGTGCCTTCCTGTACCTGGTTGTGCTACTGTTACAAGTACCCCGTGATAGTCATCATACAGTGATGATGATTGTTAAATAAACTATACCATGAGCGGGGAAAGAACCCGCGATCAGAGAGTCATAAAATTCCAGACCGCTGGTTCTATTCCCACCCGTGGTATGGTTTGTTTGCAATCGTGTCATTACGATTTCGTGAGTCATGATGATTGTTGATATGATTGTTTAACTGGTATTCGAGCAGAGTCTGTAGTAGACAACTGCACCATAGTTTCAAAATCAGAAGCTCATATATTAAACACCAGTCTTGGAAAAAAGTAAAACAAATATGTGTGAAGTAAACCAGATATGATACTCAGATATTGTCGCATGAAAAGCAGTAATTTCACTTGTTTTCAGTTTCCAAAAAAAAAAAATCAAATTAAAATCTACGTAAACCGAAATAAATCCAAACTTTTCTCTAAGTACAATTGACCATTTCTTAAGAAAGAAACCCGGTAAGTTTTATGTAAGCTTAGTGTACATAACAATAATAATTTTTAACAATGGATTTACAAGTACATTACCAAATAAAGTCCAACATTGACTTATTTCTGATCAGAAGAAACATTCTACAATTAATTCACAGAAACCAATTTAATCAGTAAAGCTGACACCTGATAACTTATACAACCTAATATCAAGAAATTGTTTCCCTTGAGGAAAATACATCAATACTAAAACTTGAAAATTAACCAAAAAATGATGTATTTTCCAATTTTTTGCCCAGAATCCAATAATATTTGCGCCTTCACAGCCTAAATCCCTGAAACGTTCCATCCATTTCATACGACGCATCAACCACTGAAGATTGATGCCTTTCACAAGTATTATAGTTTAATCAGAGAGAAGTCTTAAACCCGTAGGGGTCATATAGCGCCGGTGGAGTGAAAGGCATTTAAATTTGATCCAAGTAATGGAACAGAAGTCCAGTTCCTTGGATTAAAAACCTCTAACCAACAGGAAGGCAAAATAATGCACAGAAGTAAAATAATAATATACCATTTCCAGATTAACACGTGCTTTAAATATTCTGTGGTAACGGAGTCTGGACAGAGTTATCCCACAGTCATTAAATTTCAGTTATTACGTTGCAGAATAACTGAGGAAATATTAAAAAAGGATCGGTGTACAAGACAGAATCAGATCACTCAATAAAGTTTAGTCTAATGTGAGAGACCTGGGAGAGATAATGTCAAATCTCATTTTCAAGGAGCAAAACAATGTTATCGCAGCTGCAAGGAAAATGAGTTGGCTAACTGCACTGTGTCTTCCTTTGCAGATGACACTCGAATTTGCATGACAGTGTCCTCCATTGAAGACACTGCAAGACTCCAGGCGGACATCAACTAAATCTTTAAATGGGCCACAGAAAACAGTATGAAGTTGAATGATGAGAAATTTCAATTACTTCGACATGAAAAACGTAAGGAAAATAAAATTACATCGGAATATAAAACAAATTCCAACTACACAATAGAGCAAAAAACTAATGTGAAAGACCTGGGAGTGATAATGTCAGAGGATCTCGCTTTCAAATACCGGAACATTGTATCAATCGCATCTGCTAGAAAAATGAAAGGATGGATAATGAGAACTTTCAAAGCGAGGGATGCCACGCACATAATGACACTCTTCAGGTCGCTTGTTCTATTTAGGTTGGAATATTGTTGCACACTAACAGCACCTTTCAAGGCAGGTGAAATTCCTGACCTAGAAAATGTATAGAGAACCTTCACGGCACACATTAGTGCGATAAAAGATCTCAGTTGCTGGGAACGCTTGAAGTTCCTCAACCTGAATTCCCTAGAACGCAGGCCGGAGAGGTACATGATTATATACACTTGGAAAATCTTAGAGGGATTAGTATCAAATTTGCACAGGAAAATCACTCCCTATGAAATCAAAAGACTCGGCAGATGATGCAACATTTCCCCGATGAAAAGCAGGGGCGCCACTAGCACGATAAGAGACAACACAGTCAGTGTCAGGGGTCCAATACTGTTAAACTGCCTCCCAGAATTCATAAGGGGGATTATAAATAGACCCCTGGCTGTCTTCAAGGAGGCTTTGGACGGGCAACTAAAGTCAGTACCTGACCAGCTAGGCTGTGGTTCGTACGTCAGTTTGCGTGCGGCCAACAGTAACAGCCTGGTTGATCAGGCCCTAATCCACCATGAGACCTGGTCACAAACCTGGCCGCGGGGGCATTGGTACAGGTAAGCACCTCCACCCTGGCTGGACGCATCAGTTGCTTCCACCGCCACTCACATGTATCACACTGTAATAACGTACTCGGGTATCTTAACTTCACAAATTAAGTAGAATTATTATTATTTATTGTGTCGGTTTATTTCCCTTGCTGGGATCTAAGGTGATTACAAGTGAAGTAGTTGTTGTACAAGACCCTCTTAATTCTGACAAGATTAGCCATTATTCTTGTGGTGGGCTTACATTATTCTCGGGTGCCGATTTGTGTCTGCACATACGTTGTCTTACAGGACTCAGCTGATTACCATGAAGGCAGCTGTTACCTTATTACCCTTCTTATACGCTAATTCCAAATGGTCTCATGCAAATTTTTATTTTTGTACACTATTGCTATAGAGAGTAAAATAGGAATTTATATTTTCTTTCCTTATTGCAATCCTCGTGATTGGTGTTTAAGGGGTTGATTTGATTCAAACCGTGATGTGGTTGTCAGTTACAGGTCACTGCTAATATACCAGTAAGACGCTCATATTACAAGCAACAGCAGCAGTAGCTGTGCCATCAACACCGCCAGCAGTAGTAACATGGAACGTTGCTGTATAACACCAACAGCAGCAATGCTATTTTCCCCACCAGCAATGCCAGAAGAACCACTAGCATCACCACTATCTTCAAAAAACCAACAGCATCAACAACAGCAGTAACACCACCAGCATCAGCAGCAACACCAGAGATATGCACATTAGGTGTCACATTACGAAATGGTACAATACAAGGGGTGCTAAACAAGACCGAAAATCTAACAATCCAAAATAACCAAGTGATGCCTTCCTTTCTTGCTTACAGCAAAGAGCTAAAATCAACAAAAAATAGCAGAATCAAGTGCTATGAATGGAGTGTTCACACACATATATCAGGGATGTTCTGTGCAACGAAATATAGATGTAAAACTGCAAAGTACACAAATATAAGAGAGTTAATAAGACACAGGGAGAAAGAATACCTGTTAGAGACTCGTTTTGTTGCAAGCATTTTTTGAGGTACTTGAACGATATTGTAGAAGTACAGTGGAGAAATGGAATCTAGACATGATTTTTTTATATAAACCACCATCAGCATCCTCTGAAGAATTCAATAAATAATTACGGAAGATAGAAAACTTCTTTGAAATCTTGAAAAGCCTACACCAAATATTATCATTCTTGGATTAGTCAATCTGCCACATGTTAAATGAAAGATGTCTGACACTGAGCACTGTATCAGAAACAGTATCTGGAAGCATGTTATCCCAGCTGACACCCCAGGGAGTTGTTTGGGTGCTGTGGAAAATTTGCTCTAAGTATATATGGAAAACAGACTCCACCAGGAGCGAGAACATTTGGAACCTGAACTTCATACACAGTGGGGAACTGAGGTCATAACAATCTCAAATACAATATACACTGACCACAACCTCGCAAGCGTAGAAGCATGCGTTGATACAAGCGTAGAAGAATGCGTTGATACAAGCGTAGAAACATGCGTTGATACAAGCGTAGAAGAATGCGTTGATACAAGCGTAGAAGAATGCGTTGATACAAGCGTAGAAACATGCGTTGATACAAGCGTAGAAACATGCGTAGATACAAGCGTAGAAGCATGCGTAGATACTAGCGTAGAAACATGCGTTGATACAAGCGTAGAAACATGCGTTGATACAAGCGTAGAAACATGCGTTGATACAAGCGTAGAAACATGCGTTGATACAAGCGTAGAAACATGCGTTGATACAAGCGTAGAAACATGCGTTGATACAAGCGTAGAAACATGCGTTGATACAAGCGTAGAAACATGCGTTGATACAAGCGTAGAAACATGCGTTGATACAAGCGTAGAAGCATGCGTTGATACAAGCGTAGAAACATGCGTTGATACAAGCGTAGAAACATGCGTTGATACAAGCGTAGAAACATGCGTTGATACAAGCGTAGAAGCATGCGTTGATACAAGCGTAGAAACATGCGTTGATACAAGCGTAGAAACATGCGTTGATACAAGCGTAGAAGCATGCGTTGATACAAGCGTAGAAACATGCGTTGATACAAGCGTAGAAGAATGCGTTGATACAAGCGTAGAAACATGCGTTGATACAAGCGTAGAAACATGCGTAGATACAAGCGTAGAAGCATGCGTTGATACAAGCGTAGAAACATGCGTTGATACAAGCGTAGAAGCATGCGTTGATACAAGCGTAGAAACATGCGTTGATACAAGCGTAGAAGCATGCGTTGATACAAGCGTAGAAACATGCGTAGATACAAGCGTAGAAGCATGCGTTGATACAAGCGTAGAAACATGCGTTGATACAAGCGTAGAAGCATGCGTTGATACAAGCGTAGAAACATGCGTAGATACAAGCGTAGAAACATGCGTTGATACAAGCGTAGAAACATGCGTTGATTCAAGCGTAGAAGCATGCGTTGATACAAGCGTAGAAACATGCGTTGATACAAGCGTAGAAACATGCGTAGATACAAGCGTAGAAACATGCGTTGATACAAGCGTAGAAGCATGCGTTGATACAAGCGTAGAAACATGCGTTGATACAAGCGTAGAAACATGCGTTGATACAAGCGTAGAAACATGCGTTGATACAAGCATAGAAACATGCGTAGATACAAGCGTAGAAACATGCGTTGATACAAGCATAGAAGCATGGGTTGATACAAGCGTAGAAACATGCGTAGATACAAGCGTAGAAACATGCGTTGATACAAGCGTAGAAGCATGCGTTGATACAAGCATAGAAACATGCGTTGATACAAGCGTAGAAACATGCGTAGATACAAGCGTAGAAACATGCGTTGATACAAGCGTAGAAACATGCGTAGATACAAGCGTAGAAGTATGCGTTGATACAAGCATAGAAACATGCGTTGATACAAGCGTAGAAGAATGCGTTGATACAAGCGTAGAAACATGCGTTGATACAAGCGTAGAAGTATGCGTTGATACAAGCATAGAAACATGCGTAGATACAAGCGTAGAAGCATGCGTAGATACAAGCATAGAAACATGCGTTGATACAAGCGTAGAAGCATGCGTTGATACAAGCATAGAAACATGCGTTGATACAAGCGTAGAAACATGCGTAGATACAAGCGTAGAAACATGCGTAGATACAAGCGTAGAAACATGCGTTGATACAAGCGTAGAAGCATGCGTTGATACAAGCGTAGAAACATGCGTAGATACAAGCGTAGAAACATGCGTTGATACAAGCGTAGAAGCATGCGTTGATACAAGCATAGAAGCATGCGTTGATACAAGCGTAGAAACATGCGTTGATACAAGCGTAGAAGCATGCGTTGATACAAGCGTAGAAACATGCGTTGATACAAGCATAGAAGCATGCGTTGATACAAGCGTAGAAACATGCGTTGATACAAGCGTAGAAACATGCGTAGATACAAGCGTAGAAACATGCGTAGATACAAGCGTAGAAACATGCGTTGATACAAGCGTAGAAACATGCGTTGATACAAGCGTAGAAACATGCGTTGATACAAGCGTAGAAACATGCGTAGATACAAGCGTAGAAAATGCGTTGATACAAGCGTAGAAACATGCGTAGATACAAGCGTAGAAACATGCGTAGATACAAGCGTAGAAACATGCGTAGATACAAGCGTAGAAACATGCGTAGATACAAGCGTAGAAACATGCGTAGATACAAGCGTAGAAACATGCGTAGATACAAGCGTAGAAACATGCGTAGATACAAGCGTAGAAACATGCGTAGATACAAGCGTAGAAACATGCGTAGATACAAGCGTAGAAACATGCGTAGATACAAGCGTAGAAACATGCGTAGATACAAGCGTAGAAACATGCGTAGATACAAGCGTAGAAACATGCGTAGATACAAGCGTAGAAACATGCGTAGATACAAGCGTAGAAACATGCGTAGATACAAGCGTAGAAACATGCGTAGATACAAGCGTAGAAACATGCGTAGATACAAGCGTAGAAACATGCGTAGATACAAGCGTAGAAACATGCGTAGATACAAGCGTAGAAACATGCGTAGATACAAGCGTAGAAACATGCGTAGATACAAGCGTAGAAACATGCGTAGATACAAGCGTAGAAACATGCGTAGATACAAGCGTAGAAACATGCGTAGATACAAGCGTAGAAACATGCGTAGATACAAGCGTAGAAACATGCGTAGATACAAGCGTAGAAACATGCGTAGATACAAGCGTAGAAACATGCGTAGATACAAGCGTAGAAACATGCGTAGATACAAGCGTAGAAACATGCGTAGATACAAGCGTAGAAACATGCGTAGATACAAGCGTAGAAACATGCGTAGATACAAGCGTAGAAACATGCGTAGATACAAGCGTAGAAACATGCGTAGATACAAGCGTAGAAACATGCGTAGATACAAGCGTAGAAACATGCGTAGATACAAGCGTAGAAACATGCGTAGATACAAGCGTAGAAACATGCGTAGATACAAGCGTAGAAACATGCGTAGATACAAGCGTAGAAACATGCGTAGATACAAGCGTAGAAACATGCGTAGATACAAGCGTAGAAACATGCGTAGATACAAGCGTAGAAACATGCGTAGATACAAGCGTAGAAACATGCGTAGATACAAGCGTAGAAACATGCGTAGATACAAGCGTAGAAACATGCGTAGATTCAAGCGTAGAAACATGCGTTGATACAAGCGTAGAAACATGCGTAGATACAAGCGTAGAAACATGCGTTGATACAAGCGTAGAAACATGCGTAGATACAAGCGTAGAAACATGCGTAGATACAAGCGTAGAAACATGCGTAGATACAAGCGTAGAAACATGCGTAGATACAAGCGTAGAAACATGCGTAGATACAAGCGTAGAAACATGCGTAGATACAAGCGTAGAAACATGCGTAGATACAAGCGTAGAAACATGCGTAGATACAAGCGTAGAAACATGCGTAGATACAAGCGTAGAAACATGCGTAGATACAAGCGTAGAAACATGCGTAGATTCAAGCGTAGAAACATGCGTTGATACAAGCGTAGAAACATGCGTAGATACAAGCGTAGAAACATGCGTTGATACAAGCGTAGAAACATGCGTAGATACAAGCGTAGAAACATGCGTAGATACAAGCGTAGAAACATGCGTAGATACAAGCGTAGAAACATGCGTAGATACAAGCGTAGAAACATGCGTAGATACAAGCGTAGAAACATGCGTTGATACAAGCGTAGAAACATGCGTTGATACAAGCGTAGAAACATGCGTTGATACAAGCGTAGAAACATGCGTAGATACAAGCGTAGAAAATGCGTTGATACAAGCGTAGAAACATGCGTAGATACAAGCGTAGAAACATGCTTAGATACAAGCGTAGAAACATGCGTAGATACAAGCGTAGAAACATGCGTAGATACAAGCGTAGAAACATGCGTAGATACAAGCGTAGAAACATGCGTAGATACAAGCGTAGAAACATGCGTAGATACAAGCGTAGAAACATGCGTAGATACAAGCGTAGAAACATGCGTAGATACAAGCGTAGAAACATGCGTAGATACAAGCGTAGAAACATGCGTAGATACAAGCGTAGAAACATGCGTAGATACAAGCGTAGAAACATGCGTAGAGATCCCTGGGAAGAACCAACGTGAAGCGTAGTTCAGCAAGTTTATTTTAACAACCAGAGTTAAATAAAGAACTATCAAACATTTCCTGGGAAACTGTCCTGAGAAACCTAAACCCACATGAGTGCACGGGCAAGCTAAGTACAGAAGCTTACATAGTCTATACATTATATATATTCAGTTGAGAAAAACCAAAAAAAAAAAAAAAAGAAAAAGAGATCAGCCACTGAAAAAGAAAAGAGAAAAATGTACAATAGAAGAAAATGTCGGAAGAATATGTAACAACAAAGGAAAGAAAATCTACAACGAGAGATTTCCGATATATAACAAAAACTAAGATATTCTTACCAATCAGAAGAAGGGAATAAAGAACAAAATGCAATGAAGAAATAGATAAAAAAAATGTTTCTAAACAAACGCAAAATCCAAGAACCGACCCCTGGAACTGTCTTTGTTCTCACACGAGGCTAATACACCAACGATGAGAAAGAAATCTTGAGAGGCCAGAATAAATCAATGTTCAGCGAGAGAAGATGATTCAGAAAGTGTCTTCGTTACCTCTGTCCGCCCGGTAAATCATGTATCTGACATAAACACAAATCTTCTAGAATTTGAAAGGAAAATAGAAAACATATTTACACATGCAGCACCGGGACCAGACTAATGGAACTCTCTATTTATATATAAATGCAACTATCACTCGCACTCGCACACAGCATACTCTGAAGGAAGTGCTTTGATCTTAGCGAAATTCCAGAGGTTGTAAAACATGTAAACACAGCTTATCTGCACAAAGACAGCAACAGATCCATGGTAAAAAAAAAATACTGGCCAGTAGCACTTACATTACGCCTCTTAAAAATCTTTTAGAGGATGGTGAGATGCAAAATTAAAATTTTGTAGAGAACCGTGACCCACATCGAGATCGTGCCTGTCAAGACTGCTGGACCATAACGAAAAAATCACGGTGACTTTGAAAGAATGCCAAAATGTAGGCACTGTTTACACAGACTTCGCTAAGGCAGCTGATAAATGTGATCATGGATTGATGGAACACAAAATAAGTTCGACAGGTATGACAAGAAAAACAGGGAAATGGCTATGCAATGTTCTAAGGAATAGAGCACAGAGTGGAGTGGTAAAGAATGTAAAAAAACATTCTTAGCAAAATTAAGAGGTGAGCACCACGAGGCACAGTCCTGGCATCAGTTTCTCATCACCAGAGAAGACATAGACAAAAACACAGAACAAAGTGTTGTACCAGTCTTTGCAGATGACACAAAAATTGGCATGAAAATAACCACAGAAGAGAACACACAGGAACTGCAAGAATATATACACAAAGTTTTCCAAAGGATATGCACAAAATCTTCCAATAGTCAGGAGTATAATAATAATGACAATAACAATAATAATCTTTATTACTACAAGTACATGTACAAGGTATACAGTCCTAGCTGACATCACTGACATACTACTATATAGAAAGCCGATTGTTATGCTCAACATTTCGGGCAAATTAGGTTACTTTTGTCCCCAAAATGCGACCCACACCAGTCGACTAACACCCAGATACCTATTTTACTGATGGGTGAACAGAGACAGCAGGTGTCTCAACGAAACACGTCCTAATGTTTCCAGCCGTACCGGAGATCGAATCACGGACCTCAGTGTGTGTTAAGGTGAAGTAAATTTTATTTTTAATTTTTATAAAGAATGTTTTACAGATGGTAGAGAAAAGGTAATATTATTGACATATTTTATAAAAAGCCTCTGGTTATGCACGTGTTCAGTGCGGACAGCAATAGCCTGGTCGACCAGGCATGAGAGCTTAGTCCTGGGTCGGGCAGAGAGTGTAGACAAATTCTCGACCCAGATCACAGGTAACTCACAAGTAACAGCAGATGCATCATTATCACCACCACCAGCAACACCACTACCACCAGCAACACCACCACTACCACCACCACCACCACCACCAGCAACACCACTACCACCACCAGCACCAGCAACACCACTACCACCACCACCAGCACCAGCAACACCACTACCATCACCACCACCACCAACAACAACAACAGCAACACCACCACCACCACCAGCAACACCACTACCACCACCACCACCAGCAACACCACTACCATCACCACCACCACCACCAACAACAGCAACACCACCACCAGCAACACCACCACCATCACCAGCACCATCACCACCACCATCACCACCACCACCACCACCACCACCACCACCACAGCACCAGCAGCAGCTCTAGCAGCAGCAGCAGCAGCAGCACCAGCAACAGCAGCAACAACAGCAGCAGAAACAGCACCATAAACGGCAGCACTAGCAGCAGCAAAAGCACCATCACCAGCAGCACTAGCAGTACCAACATCAGCAATAACAACAACACTAGCAGCAGCACTAGCATGTAGATGAATGGTTCAGAGAACCGACATGTTGATAAATTAGACACATGTGCAACTCTTGGGTATCTTTATTGAGGAAACGTTTCGCCACACAGTGGCTTCATCAGTCCATACATAGGAGAAACTTGAAGAACAGGAGGAGAATGAGGTAATCAGTCCCTCAACCTTGAGTCGATGTGTTCAGTCCATCAATCTTGAGTAGAATGAAGATACCCAAGAGTTGCACATGTGTCTAATTTATCAGCAGCACTAGCAGCACTACCAGCAGCAGCACCAACAACAGCACCAACAGTAGCACAAGCAGCACCAGTATTAGCAGCAGCACCAATATCAGCAGCAGCAGCACCACCACCACAACCACCACCACCACCACCACCACCACCACCACCACCACCACCACCACCACCAGCATAAGCAATACCGGTAGCACCACCAGCTATTGCACCAGCACCAGCACCACTAGCATCAACGGCAGCAGCAGCAGCAACACCAGCACCAGGAGTACCACCAGCACCGCCAGCAGCAGCGCTTCCACCAGTGGCACCAGCACCAGGAGCACCACTACCACCAGCAGCTCCACCAGCAGCACCATCACCAGGAGCACAAGCAGCAGCACCAGCAATAGCAGCACGAGCACCAGCAGCACCCCCACCGGCACCACCAGCAACAGCAGCAGCACCAGTAACAACGCCAGCAGAACCAGCAAATGCACCAGCAGCACCAGCAATAGCAGCAACAACAGCAGTAGCAGAAGCAGCACCATAAACAGCAGCAGCACCATAAGCACTAGCAGCAGCAAAAGCCCCATCACCAGCAGCACCAACACCAGCAGCACTAGCAGTACCAACATCAGCAATAACAGCACTGGCAACAGCACTGGCAACAGCACTAGCAGCACTACCAGCAGCAGCACCAACAGCAGTAGCACAAGCAGCACCAGTATTAGCAGCCGCACCAGCAGTAGCACCAGTATCAGCAGCAGCACCAGCAGCAGCAGCAGCATCACCACCACCACCACCACCACAACCACCACCACCACCACCACCACCACCACCACCACCACCACCACCACCACCATCACCACCAGCAACACCAGCAGCATGTTACAAAAAACGCGATTCTAAAAAACTTAAGAGATCTCCAGTGAATACTTGGTGACCCGGTGGCCTGGTGGCTAAAGCTCCCGCTTCACACACGGAGGGCCCGGGTTCAATTCCCGGCGGGTGGAAACATTTCGACACGTTTCCTTACACCTGTTGTCCTGTTCACCTAGCAGCAAATAGGTACCTGGGTGTTAGTCGACTGGTGTGGGTCGCATCCTGGGGGACAAGATTAAGGACCCCAATGGAAATAAGTTAGACAGTCCTCGATGACGCACTGACTTTCTTGGGTTATCCTGGGTGGCTAACCCTCCGGGGATAAAAATCCGAACGAAATCTTATCTCTTCTTATCTTACTAGAAAGGACTGCCCTTCTAGCATCCAGACTGTTACTGGGTTTTCGTAACAATTAGTCAGTATCCTGGTCCAATTATCCATTAGAATTCAATAAGAATTAATAGTGCTTCAGGATTACAACTGGTAGGCTACTAACTAGAGAAATTAAAATTTAATAAATTTATTAATAATTAAGTTGTCTAGGCGTATATCAAATTAAATTAAATCGCTATCAACAAAATAAGAATAATCACTTCTCTCGTGTACAGTAGTATTGTGCTGTAGGCACATATCACATTTATAATTCTTAAGTACCGTCTGGTACATTAACATTTAATAAGATATTACAAATATGTACAAGCAAGTTTGTGTGTATGTGTGTAAGTGCTCTAAGTAGTTCACTATGTCTCACGACTCGACTAGACTTTAACAAGTCACTGACAAAGTCCTCTCATAAACTAACTTCTTGACCAACTGGCAGTCAGAACAGTCTGCTTGAACAATAAAAAGAATGCTAAGCCCAATAGCAATATAACAAGCAACTGCGACACAGAATCAGGAACAAGGAGATAATATAACGACACTAAATAGGGACCATCAGAAGATCCTCCACAAAAGTCACAAAACTCCCATACTACTGAATCTAAGTTCAGCATAAGAAAATCCCCGACTGTGACAGTACACAGATACCAGTACAAGTTAAGCCAGAAGCTACAGCTCAGGACATGAGTTGCTTAGAGTGTCTATGCGACACACAACCTCAGTACAACGTCGAAAATCACTAGGTCTATACAATGTTCTGCGAACAGAGTCTCCAGAACCTACGACAATAATGAGACAGAGACGATCTTCGAACAAGAGCCAATAAGGGAGATTTAGGTACTTCTTGTCAGGAATACGTCCAACCACCAAGCGAGTCTAGACCAGACTGAATACTTCAGGCGAGGTGAGAACACCACCTCCTCTATCACGTGATAGCTCCGTGGACAGTTGTTGCCCAGCAACAACGAGAAGCCGGCAGAGTACCGAGCCACAAGCGATAATTACAGTAGTTAGACAATCAAGACTTGAACTATGAGCACATAATATGTTACATCCTACCTAACAATAGTAACTAAGTCAAATAATAATATAAAGCAATATATTTACGATTTAGCTATTATTGCAAATATAAGCAATATAAAATTATATGAAAAGGTAATATACATTATATATATATACATAATATACATCATATACATTGTAGCCCATTCAAGGATTGAAACACAGCATAAGCAATACCGGCAGCACCACCAGCTATTGCACCAGCACCAGCACCACCAGCACCACCAGCATCAACAGTAGCAGCACCTTTAGCACCACCACCAGCCCCACCAGCAGCAGCACCAGCAACACCAGCACCAGGAGCACCACCAGCACCGCCAGGAGCAGCACGTTCACCAGTGGTACAAGCACCAGAAGCACCACCACCATCAGCACCTCCACCACCAGCACCAGGAGCACCAGCAGCAGCACCAGCAATAGCAGGACGAGCACCAGCAGCACCCCCACCGGTACCACCAGCAATAGCACCAGCAGCACCGCCACCAGCAGCACCAGCAGCAGCAGCACCACAACCAGCAACACAACCAGTAGCACCACCACTAGCAGCATCAGCACCACCACCGGCACCACCAGCAACATCGCCGCCAGCAGCCCCGCCCAGCAGCACCGCCACCAGCAGCACCACCAACCGTAGTACCACCACCAGCAGCACCACCAGCACCACCACCAGCACCACCACCGGCACCACCAGCAGCAGCACCACCACCGGCACCACTAGCAGCCCCGCCACCAGCAGCACCACCAACAATAGTACCACCACCGGTACCACCAGCACCACCCCCGGCACCACCAGCAGCAGCACCACCACCGGCACCACCAGTTGCACCACCACTAGCAGCACTGCCAGCATCAGCACCACCACCGGCACCACCAGCAACATCGCCACCAGCAGCACCGCCACCAGCAGTGGCCACCAGCACCATCACCATCGGCACCACCAGCAGCAGTACCACCAACAGTAGTACCACCACCGCCACCACCAGCACCACCACCGGCACCACCAGCAGCAGTACCACCACCGCCACCAGCGGCATCACCACCGGCACCACCAGCAGCAATATCAGCACCACCACCAGCACCGTCACCAGCAACACCACAAGCAGCAGCACCACCAGCAGTACCACCACCACCGGCACCACCAGCAGTCCCACCACCACCGGCACCACCAGCAGCAGCAGCACCGCCACCAACAGCACCGCCACCACCAGCAACAGCACCACCAGCACCACCACCACCACCACCGGCACCACCAGCAGCAGCACCACCACCAGCACCAGCAGCACCGCCACCAGCAACACCAGCAGCAGCACCGCTACCACCAGCAGCAGTCCCATCACCACCAACACCACCAGCAGCAGCAGTACTGCCACCAGCAGCACCAGCAGCAGCACCACCAGTACCACCAGTAGCACCGCCAGCAGCACCACCACCACCACCAGCAGCACCACCACCACTACCAGCACTATCAGCACCACCGGCTTCACCAGCAGCCTCACCAGCAGCACCAACACCAGCAGCACCACCACCAGCAGCAGCACCATCACCACCACCACCAGCACCGCCAGCAAGAGAAGAGACACATGGGGTCCACAGGATGTGTGAGTCATCACCACTTTATCCTGCATTTGTCACGTCAAGCTGACCGCCCACCCTCACCCACACACCGCCCTACCCCGACCGCGCCCACCCCCACCCCATATAACCCCCACCCTGTACACCTCGCACCCCGCCCACTCCAGTAATCGCACACCCCACTACAGTCACTCTTCATCCCTGGGTATATATATCTATATATATATATATATATATATATATATATATATATATATATATATATATACATATATGCAAGGAATTCGCGAGAGCATGCGAAATATACACAAACACTGATCTCTGGCTGAAGGAGACTCGAACCTACGAACAAGGTACGCAGTGCTTTACCAATCTACCCACAATGGACCTATATATATATATATATATATATATATATATATATATATATATATATATATATATATATATATATATATATATATATATATATATATATATATATATATATATATATATATATATATATATATATATATATATATATATATATATATATATATATATATATGTCGTGCCGAATATGTAAAACCGGTCAATTAGCAAGAACTCATTTAAAATTAAGTCCTTTCTGAAATTTTCTCTTATACATTTAAAGATATATTTTTTTCATTAATGCTAATGTAAAAATTTTTAATTTTGCACTAAAAGAATCTTAGAAAACTTACCTAACCTTATTATAACAAGAACAATTTATTTTAGCCTAACCCAACTAAATATATTTTAAATACGTTTACAATAATTTAATACTAAACAAACACAATCAAATATATTTTTTTCGTTAGGTTCAGAATGATTTTGGCGAAATTATTGCGTACACAAATTTTTACTTGTCCTATATGGCAAGATGAGCGTTGCTATTTAAGCCAAGATAGCAAGTTCTGCCTATTCGGCACGACATATATATATATATATATATATATATATATATATATATATATATATATATATATATATATATATATATATATATATATATATATATGTATATATATATATATATATATATATATATATATATATATATATATATATATATATATATATATATATATATATATATATATATATATGCAATAAGATCACAGTAAACATGTGATTTCAAAATATGCAAAACAACCACTCTGAAAGAATAGAGAAATTCCAAGCGCTTTCGTGACTACTCACATTATCAAGGAACTATGGAAGTGAAGCATCCAAGGAAGCTATATAAGGGGTCCGGCCAGCACCTCACTATCAGATCCCACAACGGTTAAACACGTGACGCGCGGCGAGCCAACTTGGAAAGCTCCTTTGCACAACTCACCCCCAAGCTATTCTACCCAAGAAAATTTTAAAATTATTTGTCCAGTGCATTATTAAATTCTTCCCAAATTCTATTAATTATAAATGGATCTAATTTATATAAACCAAAGGAAATATTCATATTATTGTCAAAACTGCTTTTTATGAAACAAGATTCAATTATATTATATATATATATATATATATATATATATATATATATATATATATATATATATATATATATATATATATATATATATATATGTCGTGCCGAATAGGCAGAACTTGCGATCTTGGCTTAAATAGCAACGCTCATCTTGCCATATAGGACAAGTGAAAATTTGTGTATGCAATAATTTCGCCAAAATCATTCTGAACCTAATGAAAAAAATATATTTGATTGTGTTTGTTTAGTACTAAATTACTATAAACGTATTTTAAATATTTTTAGTTGGGTTATGCTAAAATAAATTGCTCTTGTTATAATAAGGTTAGGTAAGTTTACTAAGATTCTTTTGGTGCAAAATTAAAATTTTTTACATTAACATTAATGAAAAAAATATATCTTTAAACGTATAAGAGAAAATTTCAGAAAGGACTTAATTTTAAATGAGTTCTTGCTAATTGACCAGTTTTACATATTCGGCACGACATATATATGTATATATATGTATATATATATATATATATATATATATATATATATATATATATATATATATATATATATATATATATATATGTTTCTACGTGTGCGTGTGTGTGTGGCTTTTCTAATGAATTAATGTAAGTTAATACTTCTTAATTCTGACTTATTTTCGTTCAGTCTACATCTCGTAGGCGTTACTTAGATGTTCACCAGTACTGGTAGAAACATTGGGCTGTGTTTCCTTAAGACACCTGCTGTCCCTGTATTATTATTATTATTATTATTATTATTATTATTATTATTATTATCATTTTTATTAGTATTATGACAATGAAAGAAGACTTAATATCATAAAGTTAAGGCTGTCACCAGCCTAGTGTAATTACGTATCTTTAGGTGTATTATAATTGTACATTGTAATAAATTATATTATATTCTTAATATACTTAGATATATTATGTCATTAAAATATTTCTCACTCTTCTTTTTTTCCCTTCTGTCTCTTCTATATAGCGTCTGTTGCTTCCAATTTCAAAGGATTCAGATATCTTTATAAAAATTCAATTTTTCCTGTGTATGGGATAGGTTATCCCGAGAGAAAGTTGGCATGTGACAGTAACTCAACCTCTACTAGAACCAGACCTTTGAAGCCGTCGTACTTTATGTACTCAAAATCAAATATATATAAATGACCATAATTTTTAAAGGGGTGGACCGGTAAGCCAGCGGAAGGCCTCGGTCAGTTGACCAAAAGCTCCGCGTCAGGAAACTTGTCCTGTTTCCTGACGAACCATACCTAACCTAACCTAAACATAATCAAATGCTTACCGATATCTTCATCGCCCTACTAAAGTCTCCCAGCTCAGGCTGACAGATTTCAACAGTGTGTGTGTGTGTGTGTGTGTGTGTGTGTGTGTGTGTGAGACACACCATATGAGAAGGAATTTGACGGGGGAAATAGCTAGCCAGTTGGCCATTGTTTTCACACTGTGTATCTATTCTATTGAATAGAGTAGCAGCACATTGCTGATGAATTATATTTGCTAAAAAAGAAAAACTCAACCCCAGTCGACTCTTACTGCCATTAATACACCACTTCTTATCCTATACCAAAGCAGCACACTTTACACACACACATACACACACACACACACACACACACACACACACACACACACACACACACACACACACACACACACACACACACACACACAGACGGGATGTTCCAGAGATAGGACACAGACACAAGAGGTCACAATTGGAAGTTGAAGACTCAGATGAATCAAAGGGATGTTAGGAAGTATTTCTTCAGTCATAGAGTAGTCAGGCCATGGAATAGCCTAGAAAGTGATGTGGTGGAGGCAGGGACCATACATAGTTTTAAGGCGAGGTATGATAGAGCTCATGGGGCAGGGAGAGAGAGGACCTAGTAGCAATCAGCGAAGAGGCGGGGCCAGGAGCTGTGAATCGACCCCTGCAACCACAAATAGGTGAGTACACACACACTGTTGCAACCCTTGAATGGGTTACAATGTATATGATGTATATATATATATATATATATATATATATATATATATATATATATATATATATATATATATATATATATATATATATATATATATATATATATATATATATATATATATATATATATAATGTTTATTACCTTTTCATATAATTTTATATTGCTTATATTTGCGATATTAGCTAATTCGTAAATATATTGCTTTATATTATTATTTGACTTAATTACTATTGTTAGGTAGGATGTAACATATTATATGCTCATAGTTCAAGTCTTGATTGTCTAACTACTGTAATTATCAGTTGTGGCTCGTTACTCTGCCGGCTTCTCGTTGTTGCTGGGCAGCAACTGTCCATGGAGCTATCACGTGATAGAGGAGGGGGTGTTCTCACCTCGCCTGATGTATTCAGTCTGGTCTAGACTCGCTTGGTGGTTGGACATATTCCTGACAAGAAGTGCCTAAGTCTCCCTTATTGGCCCTTGTTGGAAGATCGTCTCTGTAGCTTTCTTGTTAGTTCTGTAGAACTCTGTTCACAGAACATTGTATAGACTTAGTGATTTTCGACGTTGTACTGAGGTTGTGTCGCACAGACACTCTGATCAACTCAGGTCCTGAGCTGTAGCTTCTGACCTAAGTTATACTGGTATCTGTGTATTGTCACAGTCGGGAATTTTCTTATGCTGAACTTGGATTCAGTGGTATGGGAGTTTTGTGACTTTTGTGGAGGATCTGCTGATGGTCCCTATTTAGTGTCGTTATATTATCTCCTTGTTCCTGATTCTGTGTCGCAATTGCTTGTTATATTGCTATTGGGCAATGCATTCTTTTTATTGTTCAAGCAGACTGTTCTGATTGCCAGTTGGTCAAGAAGTTAGTTTATGTGAGGACTTTGTCAGTCACTTGTTTAAGTCTAGTCGAGTTTTGAGACATAGCGAACTACTTAGAGCACTTACATACACATAAACTTATTTGTATATTGTATTATTAAATTCTACTGTACCAGACGGTACTTAAGACTTATAAATGTGATAAGTGCTTTCAGCACAATACTACTGTACACGAGAGAAGTGATTATTATTATTTTGATTATTATTAATTTAATTTACATTGATAACATACCTCTGGACTATGATTAATAAATTTGTTAAATTTTAATTTCTCTAGTTAGTAGCCTACCAGTTGTAATCCTGAAGCACTATTAATTCTTATTGAATTCTAATGGATAATTGGACAAGGATACTGACTAATTGTTACGAAAACCCAGTAACAGGCTGGATGCTAGAAGGGCAGTCCTTTCTAGTATACACTGGAGATCTCTAAGTTTTTAGAATCGCGTTTTTTGTAACACACACACACACACACACACACACACACACACACACACACACACACACACATGACACTGGAGGACAGAAAGGTTAGGGAAGACATGATAACGACATACAAAATATTGGGAGGAATAGATAAGGTGGACAGAGACAGTATGTTCCAGAGAGGAGACACAGAAACAAGGGGTCACAATTGGAAATTGAAGACTCAGATGAATCACAGGGATGTTAGGAAGTATTACTTCAGTCACAGAGTTGTCAGGAAGTGGAATAGTCTGGGAAGTGATGTAGTGGAAGCAGGATCTATACATAGCTTTAAGAAGAGGTGTGATAAAGCTCATGGAGGAGGAAGAGTGGCCTAGTAGCGACCAGTGAAGAGGCGGGGCCAGAAGCTGTGACTCGACCCCTGCAACCACAATAGGTGAGTACACACAACACGGGTTTGAACTGCGTAGGTCCACTTATATGCAGATTTTTTTTTCACTAAATATATTGGAAAATTTTTGGGAGCTATGCGACCGAAAAAAAAATAAGAAAAAGTTAGGTATGTCATTTACTCCCATAAAATATACACAAATATATTACAAAAGTTAAAAATTTAACAAAACGTACAATCGCGAAGAATTACAGATCGTACATAGTTCATCCACAGTCGAGAGTAAGGTAAACAAACGTAAAGATGCAATAATAATAACAACAACAATAATAATAATAACAATAATATATAATATATTATTATTATTATTATTATTATTATTATTATTATTATTATTATTATTATTATTATTATTATTACAGATCGTACGTCTTCCATTTGCGGTCGTGAGAAATATGAACAAACATTAAGATAGAATATTAAATCATAAACAAATATAATTATTTTTTTTCATATAATATTTTTATTTTTGATGTCTAGTGTTAGTTACATGTATGACATCTACATATAAGACAATAGTGATGTAAGTACTGACAGACAGACGATTCATCTTGTAAACATTAGACGTAAACTGACAAAGCTCGTCTCCTAACAGTGAAGGCACCACATTCAGGAGATTTCCTTTTAGTTGTTCCCAACTCCTCCCTGAGCACCTGATTCGACCCACAGACCATTCCGATTTGTGTTGCTCTTCGCCTAGCCTTTCCCATACTCACCGAACATAGGTGTATTTGCGGCAAGGCATCGGCTGATCAAATCGGACTTCATGGGCTTGTGTGTTATACATCAGAAGGGAAGTATGCCAGACATGAGGAGGTCAACGATATCATAAAGAGAAGTCTTGCTACAACCCGTTGTCCAGCTCAATGGGAACCTCAAGTATGGAGGTCCAATGGAAGTCAAAAGCGTCCAGATGGAACCACTATGGTACCCTGGAAGGATGGTCAGCAGATTGCCTGGAACTACACTTGTGCTGCCACGTTGGCGGACACTTACTTGCTATACTCTGAAGATGAAGGAGATGGAGCCGCCAGTTATAAGGAGACCCAGAAGCTCCACAAATATGATGGCCTGCTCCCCTGCTATAACTTCATCTCAGTAAAGTGGGAGACCTTGGAGCATGGGGCAAGTGTGCTGTAAAGTTCCTCAGAGAGTTGGGTGGAAAGCTCATCACAGAAATCAAGGATCACAGAGCGGCCAGCTTCCTCTTTCAGAGACTCAGTGTTGCGATCCAGAGGGGAAATGCCTCCAGCATTCAGGGTATGCGGCCCACCACCAGGGAGCTGGACGAAGTGTTTGAGATGTATGCTCTGAGATGTTATTTATGTTCTCATTTCTATTGTATTTTGCTTATAAATAAAGTTTACATAAAATATAGAATATAGAGGGTGGTAGAAGAAAATTTTCAAACGCTCCTGGGAGAATCTCGAGTTTTCCCTGAAGTAAGTTTATTCTTTTCTCTGAGAATGAGGGTCCCCAGGGCAGTTCCAGAGGTGGTAGTTCCCATTATATATATATATATATATATATATATATATATATATATATATATATATTTATATATATATATATATATATATATATATATATATATATATATATATATATATATATATATATATATATGTATCATATAGGGAGGTACTACCTCTAGAACTTTACTGGGGATCATCCTCAGAGAAGACAATAAACGTACCTCAGGGAAAACTCAAGTTTCTCCCCGGAGCTGTTTGAATATTTTCTTCTCCTACCACCCCCTATAATTTATATGGTATATATGTGCTTTATTAATAGACAGAATACATTGATAGAAAACACAAACATGAATGCATTGGTACACTGCATTCATGTTTGATGCTATGGAAGAGGATAGGAAAATTGGTATGGCAATTTGGGAGGATTTGCGTACTCCCAGCCCTTCCCCCAAGCCTGACTGGAAGTAAGGCTTGCAACCACTGTCCATCTTCGAGGGAAAGATTCAATACATTCTCTAGCATGGTCTAAAGGAGAGAGTCATATTCCTTGAGTTTCGGACTGCTGAAGGCTGGGGAGCATCTCAGGAAGTAGGTAAGTTTTGGGACTGACAGGCACCTGGTGAGTAGGTAGAAGGTATCATGCGTATCGATGTCTTTCATCCTGCCTTCCATCGTCCTGAGGTCTGAGAATTTTTTTTTCGAGGATCAGATCGATTGTATTGGACCCAAGAGGAACCCCAAGGAGACCGTTGTTGGCTGGATCCATGGCTCGTGCTCCTGGTAAAACAGCGCTAATATTCTGGATCATCTGGATCAGGCTGTCTCCCATGTCTTTAATTTTTCTGAGATAGATTCTGTAGTGCCAGCTAGGGTACCATCACCCAAGAACCAGATATTGAACTCACTGGAGAGCGCTTCTGTGACTTCCTTGATGACCATAAAATATACACATTGTTAAGATCGCAGGGAGGCGATCTTAACAATGCAAAACAAGCATATATATATGAGAGAGAGAAAGAGAGAGAGAGAGAGAGAGAGAGAGAGAGAGAGAGAGAGAGAGAGAGAGAGAGAGAGAGAGAGAGAGAGAGAGAGAGAGAGAGAGAGAGAGAGAGAAAGAGAAATGCATAATGATATAACTTCAAAAAAGTCCAGGATGGTGTGAAGCTTCGTCGAGCTTCATTTCACGTTTTTGGATTACGTACCTATCACCGATATGCCCGTAACTAGTTTCAAGGGTTCTACTCTCACAGCCCGACCTGATGCCAGACTTCCTTTTTGATTAATTGGTCAACCAGGCTCTTGTTGCTGGGAGCCCACAGAACAGTATCGCCCCCATCGTCTTGCTGATCTCACACTTGTCTAAGGTTGTGGTCCAATTTCTCCTTGAGTTGTGAATTGTTCCAGGTTCAGTATTCTTCAGTACTAGAAAGCTCATCAGAGGAAGGAAAAGGTTAGCTTCAATTGCTAGGATCAAGATCCCTTCATTAGTGTCAAGACACCTCTCCACTGAAGGATCGGATCGCAGTTGAAGGGACAAGTGTTCAATTCTTAGGCTGAGAGAGATGTGTGAGCAAGGCTGGATACATCACCTTCCCGTTTTCACCTAGCATCTACAAAAGTCGTCTAGGACCTTACAATCTCAACTGAAATATGCCAGACTGCTTATCATTTAACCAGTAGTCATTATGCCTGCTAATTCCCTTAGCGTTAATTATATATTTCAATTCTCACAATACAAGGAGTAAAATGTGTTATTTTTTTCATCGTGAATTTAGGCTTAACGAGCAACAGCTTATTTCAGAGTTCATCCACAACACTCGCTTAACACACATGTACTAGTCAACAGGTGTAAGCAGACTTGCTCACAGGTTTCGACCCTCTCTAGGAATGAACTCAGGCTCTTCGGTTGTGAGCCGATGACACTACCTCTGAATTACGAGCCACCTCATTCTCCGTAGTGAAATCGATTATTAAACAACAAAAACTGCTCCATTATCGCCAATATGAAGCACAATGAGGGTCGTTGATCGAGCCTAAGTGGGAGAGTTGAGTGGTGGTTGAGGAGGCTGTGTCAGTTTAAGTAGTGGTGGTCCACCCTTACGTAAGCTTGTACACACACTCATTTGTGGTTGCTGGGGTCAAATCTGTGCTGCTGGCCCTGCCTCTTAACTTACTGCTTCCTGGATTTATTCCCTCGTACCTATTCTTAAAACTGTATATGGATTCTGCTTCCACTAATTCGTCGCTAAGGTCATTTTGTTGCCTGACTACCCACATGCTGGAAATATTCTTAATTTTCCTGTAACTCGTCTATCTCTAACTTCCAACTTTTTCCTCGCTTTGTTGTTCCTCGCCTTTAGAACACTATCTCTGTCCAACACAAAGAGTTTTATGAGTATTTTGTATGTCGTTATCATGTCTCTGTTCTTCTATCCTCTAATGTCGTCAGGCTGAGTTCCTTTAGTCTCTCTTCATAGTTCATTTGTATTAGCTCTGGTGCCAGACTTGCTGCAAACCTCTACGCTTTCTCCAGTTTCTTGAAATTCTTTATCAGGTATGGGTTCTATACTGGTATTGCATATTCCAAGGATTCTTTGTTGAGATTCCTGAAACCTAATATTAGATTCGCCAAGCGAACAGTCATGGCGGAGATTATTAGGTTCACGTGCAATTCAGGTGATACGATTGGCATTATGCTAACCCATGTCTTGCTCTTCGAGTGAGGTTCACAGCCTCTGTCCCGCAAGTCTGTACTCAGTTTCCGATATTTCTGGTTCCCCAGTTTTCAAAACTCTGCATTTAATGGGGTTGAATTTCAGTAGCCGCTCGTGCGACCAGTTCTGCAGTTTACACAGGTCCGTTTGTAGCCTTTCCTTGTACTCTACAGTTTTAATTCATCTTAGGAATTTTACATTAGCATAGTGATGCACGTCTAGCTATCTCATCTTACAGTAATGTAAGAGAAACAGTGCTGGTCTCAACACTTATCCTTATGTGTCCCCACTTGTTACACTTGCCCATTGTTACAACTCTTCTCGGACAACCACTGCGAGTGCCTTCGCTGTTATATTTGCCTACTCTTCAAGTTTATATCCCAGTCTTTATGAAGTATTGTTTTAAATTCCTTCTTGAAGTCCGAGAAGTCTGAGAATGCTCAGACCATACATCAACCCCCCCTTCTCTCTCTCTCTCTCTCTCTCTCTCTCTCTCTCTCTCTCTCGGGCACTTAGAATAACAGCATATACCTGACGTATTCAATATTATTAAATACAAAATAAAGAAGTTCAGCACAGCAAGAGTATGAACTACGCAGCACTGAACACATACACACACACACTGACACACACAGGAGTATAAATGCCAACCAGCACGGATTCACGGAAGGCAAATCCTGTGTCACAAACCTTCTGGAGTTTTATGATAAAATAACAGAAGTAAGACAAGAGAGAGAGGGGTGGGTTGATTGCATCTTCTTGGACTGCAAGAAGGCCTTTGACACAGTTCCTCACAAGAGATTAGTGCAGAAGCTAGAGCATCAGGCGCATATAACAGGAAGGGCACTGCAATGGATCAGAGAATACCTGACAGGGAGGCAACAACGAGTCATGGTACGTAATGATGTATCACAGTGGGCACCTGTGACGAGCGGGGTCCCACAGGGGTCGGTCCTAGGACCAGTGCTATTTTTGGTATATGTGAACGACATGACGGAAGGGTTAGACTCAGAAGTGTCCCTGTTTGCAGATGATGTGAAGTTAATGAGGAGAATTAAATCTGATGAGGACCAGGCAGGACTTCAAAGAGACCTGGACAGACTGGACACCTGGTCCAGCAAATGGCTTCTCGAATTTAATCCTGCCTAATGCAAAGTCATGAAGATGGGGGAGGGGCACAGAAGACCACAGACAGAGTATAGGCTAGGTGGCCAAAGACTGCAAACCTCACTCAAGGAGAAAGATCTTGGGGTGAGTATAACACCGAGCATGTCTCCGGAAGCACACATCAATCAGATAACTGCTGCAGCATATGGGCGCCTGGCAAACCTGAGAACAGCATTCCGATACCTTAGTAAGGAATCATTCAGGACACTGTACACCGTGTATGTCAGGCCCATACTGGAGTATGCAGCACCTGTTTGGAACCCGCACTTGATAAAGCACGTCAAGAAACTAGAGAAAGTACAAAGGTTTGCGACAAGGTTAGTTCCAGAGCTAAGGGGAATGTCCTATGAGGAAAGATTAAGGGAAATCGGCCTGACCACACTGGAGGACAAGAGGGTCAGGGGAGACATGATAACGACATATAAAATACTGCGTGGAATAGACAAGGTGGATAAAGACAGGATGTTCCAGGGAGGGGACACAGAAACAAGAGGCCACAATTGGAAGTTGAAGACACAAATGAGTCAGAGAGATAGTAGGAAGTATTTCTTCAGTCATAGAGTTGTAAGGCAGTGGAATAGCCTAGAAAATGACGTAGTGGAGGCAGGAACCATACACAGTTTTAAGACGAGGTTTGATAAAGCTCATGGAGTGGGGAGAGAGAGGGCCTAGTAGCAACCGGTGAAGAGGCGGGGCCAGGAGCTAGGACTCGACCCCTGCAACCACAAATAGGTGAGTACAAATAGGTGAGTACACACACACGCACACACACACACACACACACACACACACACACACACACACACACACAGGAGATCTCAGGTAATCCCTCACACTGATGGAATATAGATGACTGGGAAACACATGTAGAAAATAAGGAGAACTTGGCATCTCCCTCTTACAATAAATCTGTCTACTTCCATATTTCAGAAGTTTGTATACCTGTTTTTGTTGTGGTTGTTGTTGATCGTTTTTGTTGTTGTTGTTCGTTGGTGTTGATCATTGTTTTTGTTCGTTGTTGTTGTTCGTTCTTATTGTTGTTGTTTGTTGTTAATGTTCGTTGTATTGCGACCCCTGAATGGGTCACAATTTATATAATGTATATTACCTGTTCATATAATTTTATATTGCTTATATTTGCAAAATTAGCTAAATTGTAAATATATTGCTTTATATTATTATTTGACTTAGTTATATTATTAGGTAGGATGTAACATTTATATATTATTCAGTGCTCATAGTTCAAGTGTTAAGTAGCTGACAGCATTGTCTAACTACTGTAATTATCGCTCCGCTTGTTTCCCTGCCAGCTTCTGTGTTGCTGGGCAGCAGCAGTCCACGGAGAGTCACGTGATCAGGAAGGGGGAGGTGAACACACCTCACCAGGAGTGAGAGTCGGCCTGGCCCAACGCTGATTATTGTCGGTTGGACGTTCTTCTAACAAGACGTCCCTCTCCAGCTCTCCCTTGCAGGCCCTTGTTGGAAGATCGTCTCTGTCGCTTTCTTGTTGTTGGTTCTGTGTAACTCTGTTCACAGAACATAGCCTAGACTTAGTGATTTTCGACGTTGTACTGAGGTTGTGTGTCTCATAGACACTGAGAAACTTAGGTCCTGAGCTGTAGCTTCTGACCTAATTTGTACTGGTATCTGTGTACTGTCACAGTCGGGGATTTTCTAATGCTGAATTTAGATTCAGTAGTATGGGAGTTTTGTGACTTTTGTAGAGGATCTGCAGATGGTCCCTACTTAGTGTCGTTATATTATCTCCTTGTTCCTGATTCTGTGTCGCTGTTGCTTGTTATATTGTTGTTCGGCTTATCAGTCGCTTTATTGTTCAAGCAAGCTGTTCTGATTGCCAGGTTGGTCAAGAAGTTAGTTTATGTGAGGACTTTTAGTCAGTCACTGGTTAAGTCTAGTCGAGTCTTGAGACATAGCGAACTACTTAGAGCACGTACATACACACAAACTTACTTGTATATATTCGTATTATGTTATTAAATGCTAACAATGTACCAGACGGTACTTATTAAAAGCCATAAAGATGTGATATGTACCTTCAGGACAATACTACTGTACACGAGAGAAGTGTAGGAACTTGTATCCTATATTATATTCAATTGATTACTATAATTTACTTTGATTTTATACACCTAGACAACTTTGTTATTAATAAACTGTTAAATTTTAATTTCTTTAGTAGCCTACCAGTTATAATCCTGAAGCACTATTGTATC